>NW_027501355.1:0-60424 GCF_021521415.1 Bidens hawaiensis | reverse complement strand
AGTTCCGATCGGAACTGTTGGCTGAAGTTAGGGTTTTGTATTTTCGGGTTTGTTGCTTAGATAATGGCTGAATAATCTATTAATTATCTTCATATAATATTATAAAAGGCTTCTAACATGTGGGCTTGGGTTGGGCCTTGAGTTATAGCTTCAAAACTTGACCAACAAGTCCTCTAGAATCTTCCAAATTGACTCTTTTTTCACCATCTTTCATAAACCTACAATTAACATTTAAACTTTGTAAATTATTGCACTTAGCCCCCAATACTCTCATAAATTAAACAAATAAACATAAAAACCATGATAAATTCATAAGAAAAGTAAGTGTGTTTCACTACACATCACCCACGGCCATAAAAGTATCCAACCAAACCAACAAATAAACAAGTTCGATAGAAAGTAAATTGTTTAAAACACACATAATAATCATGTCATAAAGATACTACCAACCCCTGCCCGTGCCCTTGCCCGACCTACCAGTGCTGCCACTTATTAGTTACCCGTGTCTGGATCATATGGTTCCCACTGCCTATCCATGCGATAACCCAATCGATCAATCTCTCTCCTCGTCTTCTCATACTCTGCTGCCCTCTGTGCATCCGAGGCTGCAATCTGACCTGTGATCCTGTCAAATGAGGTGGTAGTGTTAGCTGAGAATTGATCAATGAGTCCATACAAACCCTAGAAAGAGTATCGGCTGTCGTATGACGAGCTGGGCCCGACCCCTAATGAAGATGGGCCTCCTCGATGATGGTAGGTGCGGCGTCGGTATTGTCTGGGCGGTGATCCTCGTCTCTCATTCACATCCTGAAGCATCATCTCTGCAGGGTCTTCGAGGTCCCAAAACTGGTTATATTTATCACAGAACCTCCACACATCCAGGTTTTAACCAATTCGCTGAACCATCTGCGTGCTTTGGCAATAATCAAGGCTGAGAGCTATCGGATCTGGGCTTCGGGTCCCTTATCTGTCCACATCATAGGCCTCATAAAGGTTGTATATCCAAGGGCCACCAAAAATTGGGGTGTTTCCTTTGGCAATTGCATTTGTCATGAAAAGCTTGCAGAATAATAATGTGATGTTGCATGGTTCGTCATTCTTCATGCAGTACAATGCCCAAAGATCCCTTAAGTTAACAACCCCCTCACTTTGACCTCGAGTCGTGGCAGTGTGACTGAGTAGAGGGTGAGTGTATCTCATGAGCGGGTCACGTAGTGTTGTGGTCTTTGAAACGCTTGCATTGTATTCCTCAGTACCATAACTCAGTTGTTCCCACGCTTCTAGCCTTGTGTTCCCTGCTTCAGCTTCATCATCAGCATCTTCATCTGCAAATGTTGTTTTAGCATTAAACCAAATTTCTGAGTCAGTTTCTGCGGTTATGTAGATTCCCAGATCAATTCCCAATTGGTTGACAGAGGTTGTGTGCTATTCACCCCCACATCTAAATTTGATTGCATCTTCATCCCACATGTCCAATTTCTTCTTCTTTATGTTGAAGGAAGCTAAAAAACTCCTTTGTCAGTTCTGTTACTGCCTCTCCTGTTTGACCAAATACCCTTTTCCATGGCCCTTTCATAAATGTCTTTTACCGGTCCCATTGATTGACTTGGCGCAATGTGTTTCTACAGGCGTAGAAGTTTGGTTCTGGAAATCGTCGGTTCAGGTAGGTTAGTCTGGCGTTAGCCTGTCTGTTCCTTGCACTGCGTCCGGGAAAGACCAGAAATGCATGAACATCGTCCTAATACTCGGCTATCTTTGGTTCGAAATTGAAGATTTGATGAAGAAATTAGTGAAACAGGGGTTTGGTCGGCGGTTTGTTGTTCAGAAACGAAGTGGGAGTTAGGGTTAATGGTTTGGAAAAGTTATTTTATTAATTAAAAATCCGTAACTGCACTGGACATAAAATCACAGCGCCGTGCTTTTGGAAGCACGGTACCATGCTGCATAATGCAAACAACTTTTCTTTTTATTTTGTTTATTTGTCGGGCTGTTTCATTTTTAATTGATTTTCTTTGCGGGTTAGTTTAAGATAGTAATTAAAAGTCCTAAATTTCATTAAAAACATAAAACATAAAGACATAATTAAACATAGTAGAAATGAAAAGTACAACAACAATCATAGATCCTAACACATAACACTAGCGGGAGCAACTTCAACGTAAAACAAAGTCGGGACTTCAACGACCACAATTCCCGAACAAGTCTTGAATGCGTGGTGGTGCTCGTATAACTTCCAAGAGTTCGGAAAGCTTTTTGTCGAGCTTTACGATTTCCCGCTTGAGAATATTGAGCTTGAAAGCCACATCCTTGTGGTGGCCATCCACAACATGGAAGTTTTCGAACCGAAGTAGTTCTACTTGTGATTAGCTTGATTACGTGAGCTTCGGTTTGGATATTGCTTTCGACTTGGTCCCTTATGATGTATTGTAGCCTCATGACCTCCTCCTCATGATTTGAGGAAGATTCATGTTGCTTGCCTTTTCTCACGGGCCTCCATTCAACTTTCTTGTTTTCCATTTCAGTAATGTTGTGTTTGGTGTGAATGGAATAGTGAGTTTTTGCATGCATTATATAGAGACTGGAAAGTCGAACATGGCCCCGTGCTTTTGGAAGCACGGCCGCATGTTGCTAGGGGAATAAATGTTTCTGAGTCAGAGAATTGTACGGAGTCAGCGCGTATCATGCTGTAGATTTTAAGGTGACCACGGCCTCGTGTTTCTTGAAGCACGACCCATGCTTTTTGTCACTGATGTTTTTCTTTTTATTTTTCAGCAAAATGCGAGAGCTAGAAGAATGATGTTTAGTATGTTATTTTAGAAGTTCGGTCTTCCTAAAAATTACTTTTCATTAAAATTAAAAGGTCCTAAAACAAATACGGGATAAGCCCGATTTTTCCTAAAAAATAAGAAAATATTCGGGTTAAGCCCGAATTTCCTAGCACATTGTGCGTAATGCACTTGTTTACACATAAAAACGGAAAATTAAGTTTCCTAGATTTCCCTGAAAGGTTCTCCTCCTCCGAATGGCCCTGGTGGTGGAAACTACGTGAAACCAAGAACTTGAATCGTTGACGTTTCGAAGTTCTATTTTCATGTTTTCCACTGATTCGGTGAGTTGAACGAGACGCATCTCAGCAAGGAGATTCATTTCGGTGAGTTACTTAACGAGTTCTTTGAAATTTCAGGAGAAGCTCGGTTTTGGAAACATGGCCGGCATCGTTTCTCGGTTGTCGAGGAACGAGAATTGCTTCACTCATTTCAGTAGGCATGTTGAATTTTCAGAGAGGATTGTTTTGGTTTTGGTTGGTGCAAGGAATGCATTAGCAAGAGGTTCCTTTTAGAGCCAACCAGATACCTAAGCACGACCCCATGGTTTTGGAAGCACGACCCGTGTTTTTACTCTGACAATATTGTTACAAACCAGTCTAACTGAGATTTTTGCAGCGAAGATTCCGGCCCGCAATTTTTGGCACGACACCGTGCTTTCTTAAGCACGCCCCCGTGTTTTTGGTTATATATATATATATATTTATATATTGAGATATTTACAAGGCCTAGTTTGTGAAGGTCTTGGCCAGACCTTGTTTCCTTAATTTCCTATTCAGGGAGTTGGAGGGTTACTACCTCTAAAATTTCTTCAAATGGTCCATCGATATATGGTTTTAATCGATGTCCATTTACTTTAAACTTTTGGCCATTTGACTTTGAGATCTCGACTGTCCCATAGTCAAAGACTGTTTCAACTATGTATGGACATGTGCACCGTGATTTCAATTTTCCTGGAAATAGACGTAAACGTGTGTTGTATAAGAGTATACGGTCGCCAACTTGGAATTTCTTGTTTCCTTTTAAACGGGCGTCGTGCAGACGTTTAGTCTTTTCTTTGTAAGACCAGGAATTTTCATAGGCCAACGTTCTCAGTTCTTCGAGTTCGTGAATTTAATCTTCCAGATTTATGCCGGCGGACATTAGATCGAGGTTCACTGCTGGATGACATGCTTTCCCATAAACGAGTTTGAATGGTGTCGTTCCTATGGGGGTTTTGTAGGCTGTCCTAAGGGCCCACAAAGCATCATCTAACTTTTTTGCCCAATTTTTGCGATTCATCCCTATGGTTCTTTCTAAGATCCTTTTGATTCCTCGATTCGAGACCTCTACCTGCCCACTAGTCTGAGGGTGATATGGTGTTGCCAGTCGGTGGTGAACTCCGTATCGCGCTAAGAGTTTGTCTATTAAAGCATTACAGAAGTGAGTACTTCTGTCACTGATTAGTGCTTTTGGAGTGCCGAATCGTGAAAATAACTTTTTTAGAAATGGTACAACTGCTCGAGCATCGTTAGTGGGGAGAGCTTGTGCTTCTACCCATTTAGATACTTAGTCGACTGCTACAAGGATGTATTTATTTCCGAACGAGTTAGGAAATGGGCCCATGAAATCTATTCCCCATACATCAAAGACTTCACAAATTTGAATGCCTTTCTGAGCCATCTCATTTTTGGCTGAGATGTTCCCGGCTCTTTGACCAGCATCACATGCTTGGATCAAAGTATGTGTATCTTTGTATATGGTGGGCCAGAAGAATCCTGCATCAAATACTTTTCTGACCGTAGTGGCGGTACCGTGGTATCCACCAGTTGGTCCTTCATGACAGTGCTTGAGAATATCTAAGGCTTCCTTTCCTGCTACACACCTATGAACAACCTGATCGGCACCTATCCTAAACAAGTACGGGTCTTCCCAGAAGTAGAACTTAAGGTCGGAGAAGAATTTCTTCCGTTGTTAATGAGTAAGTCCTTTACTTAGGATTCTACAAGCTAGGTAGTTTGCGAAGTCGGCATACCAAGGACTTTCGTCATTCTCCTTTATGACCGCTTGGATGCTCATGAGAATTTCATGTGGGAAATTACCATTGATAATTTTCTTGTGAAGTTCTTATGAAGTTGGACATTCTAAGCGTGAGGGGTGGTCTGCAGCTACATTCTCTGCTCCGTTTTTGTCTTTGATTTCTATGTCGAATTCTTGGAGTAGTAGGATCCGTCGGATAAGTCTGGGTTTGGCATTTTTCTTATTTAAGAGGTAACGTATTGCGATATAGTTGGTGTAAACAATGGTTTTGGAAAGAACGAGGTATGATCTAAATTTTTCAAAGGAAAAAAATACAGCTAGTAACTCTTTTTCTGTGTGGTGTAATTCTCTTGTGCATCGTTATGAGTTTTAATGGAATAGTAAATTGGGTGAAAGTGTTTTTCTTTGCGTTGTTGGATTACGGCTCCAACTACAAAGTCACTTGCATCGCACATGATTTCGAATGGAAGGGTCCAGTCGGGTGTAGTCATGATTGGTGCGTTGACAAGTTTATCCTTTAATATGTTGAATTATTCAACACATTCTTCAGAGAAGACGAATGGTGCGTCTTTCTCCAGAACTTTGGTCATAGGTCTAGCAAATTTGGAAAAAAATTTTATGAAACGTTGGTAGAATCCTGCATGACCTGAAAACTTCTAATAGCTTTTACAGAGGTTGGGTGCGGAAGTTTAGAGATAGTTTCTATTTTTGAATTATCGACCTCCAATCCCTTTTGAGAAATTTTGTGGCCGAGAACGATGCCTTCTTTAACCATAAAGTGGCATTTCTCCCAGTTGAGCACTAGATTTACTTCCTCCACCTGGCTAACATTTTGTCAAGGTTTTTCAAACAATGATCGAAGGAGTCTCCAAATACTGAGAAGTCATCCATAAATACTTCCACAGAGTGTTCGATCATTTCGTGAAAGATAGCCACCATGCATCGCTGGAAGGTGGCTGGAGCATTACATAATCCAAATGGCATTCTTCGGTAGGCGAAGGTTCTGTATGGACATGTAAAAGTGGTTTTCTCTTGATCTTCAGGAGCAATGGAAATTTGGAAATATCCAGAAAATCCATCATGAAAACAGTAGAACATTTTTCCAAATAATCATTCAAGCATTTGATCAGTGAAAGGAAGTGGAAAATGATCTTTTCTTGTGGCGTCATTAAGTTTCCGGTTGTCAATGCAAACTCGCCAGCCTGTGATGGTTCTCATTGGTATTAGCTAATCCTTTTCGTTCATTACAACCGTCATTCCTCCCTTCTTGGGTACTACTTGAACAAGACTAACCCAAGATGAATATGAGATTGGGTAGATTAATTTGGCATCAAGGAGTTTGATTACTTCATTCTTCACCACATCTTGCATGTTGGGATTGAGACGTCTTTGATGTTGGACCATGGGTTTGTATTCTTCCTCCATGAGAATTTTGTGAGTACAAAAGGAGGGACTGATGCCCTTGATATCCATGATCTTCCATGCGATGGCCTTCTTATGGTTTTTAAGAACCTGAAGAAGTTCGTCTTTCTCTTCCTTAGAATGGTGAGATGAAATAATTACTAGAAGTTGAGAGTCTTTTTCTAGAAAGGCGTATTCGAGATGGCTTGGTAGTTCTTTTAACTCTAAGGCTGGTGGTTCTTCGATTGATGCTTCCTGATAGTCATCATTAAGATTTTCATTTTCTAAAATGGGTATGTTGAGTGTTTTGTCTAAGACTTGTGTTTCTACTGGTTTATTGATGGAGGAATCTCGCATATAGCAACTCACGATGGAATCTGTGATGTCGACACAACATAGTGTATCATCATGATGCTTCGGATATTGCATAGATTTTCCTATGTCAAAGGTGATTTCCTCATCATTAACCCTAAGAGTTAGTTTGCCAGTGCAAACGTCAATAATAGCCTTTGCAGTGGCTAAGAAGGGTCTTCCTACAATTAGGGGGTACACTTTTATCTTCCTCCATGTCTAGAATTACAAAATCTACTGCGAAAATAAACTTGTCAATCTTGACAAGCATGTTTTCAACAATTCCCCGAGGATATTTAACAGATTGGTCAGCTAACTGAATGCTCATGCGGGTGGGCTTTGGTTCTCCTATCCCTAGTTTTGCAGAAACCGCATAAGGCAGTAAATTAATACTAGCTCCTAGGTCGGCCAGGGCCTTTCTAACAGACAAATTTTCTATAAAACAAGGGATAGTAAAGCTCCCTAGATCGGTCATTTTTTTTGGCAGCTTGCTTTGGAGGACTGCTGAGCATTCTTCGCTTAGAGTGACATGCGACGGTTCCTCCAACTTCTTTTTGTTTGTCAGTACTTCTTTGAGAAACTTGGCATATTTTGGCATTTGAGCGATGGCTTCGACAAAAGGAATGTTGATATGGAGTTGTTTGAAGAGTTCTAAAAATTTCGCGTACTGAGCTTCCAATCGTTCCTGTTTCAGCCTTCCTGGGTATGGAATAAGTGGAACATAAGTTCGGACTTGCTCCTTGGGTTGTACGGTGCCCATTGGGGTCAGTCTTTCCCGCGTTTCATCAAGAGACTCCTTTTCCGTAACTGGTTCTGAAGTTGGTGAGGTAACAGTAGTTGTACCGCTTCTGAGTGTAACAACGTTAGCTGTCGCATTCGGGTTGGTGATTGTGTTGCTTGGAAGAGTGCCGGGTGGTCTTTCGGATAATTGTCGGGCAATTTGTCCGATTTGAGTTTCTAGATTCTGTAATGATGCTTGTTGACTTTTGAGGTCGACTTCATGTTTTAATAATACTCCGCTGATATCAAAAGCTCTTGAGTCAGCCTTCTTTTCTGCTTCATTTGTTTTGGTCATGAGTTGGATTAACATCTCTTCGATCTTTGAGTAGCTCAGGTTTTGATGGCTACTAGAACTTTGATCTTGGGATTGAGGTTTAGGCTAGAAGGATTGATTCATCAGCCTTTTCTTGAATCCGGGTAAGGGTTGAGTGTTACCTCCGTCTTTCCAACTGAAATTCGAGTGGTTCCTCAATCCTAGATTGTAGTTATTGCTGAAAGCGTTGTTCTGTCGTGCGATGAAATCGACTTCTTCCATGGCCATGATGACTTGTTTACAGTCACTTGCCTTATGATTTCCTCCGCAAGTGTCACATGTGAGTCTGGTTTTTGATAGCTCGTCTTGAAGTTGTTCGAATTTTTTAGAAAGGGCTTCAAGCTGTGTTGTGACAAGAGTATTGTAATCGACGTGGTGTATACCTTTATGGGTAGGTGTAGATCTTGGTGGGTTGTAAGCGAAACTCTTCTTTGCGGCTTTCTCCAGGACTTCAAATGCTTTGTTAGGTGATTTGGATCCCAGGTCTCCACCAACGATCTGGTCGATGGCATGTTTGTTTTTACTGGATTGTGCGTCAAAGAAAGTTTGTACTTGTAACCATACGCTCGGTCCATTATGTGGGCATCTTCTTAGAAGACTTTTGTGTCTTTCCCATGTTGCGTGTAACGACTCATTATCATTGGTCCGGAATCCGGTAATGCTGTCTCGGTATTTGGCAGTTTTATCAAGCGGAAAATATTTGAGGAGAAACTGTTCAAATATCTGGTCCCAAGTGGTAATGAAACCAGAGGAAATAGATTCTATCCATTCTAGGGCTTGACCCCTTAGAGAGAAAGGAAATAGTTTAAGCTTGATTTGATCGTCTGAACAGTTTTGAATTTTAAAAGTTCTGCAGATTCGTAGGAATCGAGATATGTGAGAAATAGGGTCTTCGTCGAGGAGACCATGAAATTGAACTGAATTTTCCACCATATGAATGGTGCTTGATTTGATTTCAAAATTTTCGGTGATTTCGGGTGGAGCCACTCCATTGCCGTAGCCTTCGAGAGTTGGCTTGGCATACTGGCTCATATTCTGCTCATTGTTCTGGGCCACAATCATTTCTGCGGTTTGATTTTCTCCTGATGTGGTGGTGTCTACTGACTCGTCTTTGATTGCTTCGGAGGTTTTTGCAGCCTGTTTACGTGCTCGTCGACGAAAGAGTCGTTCCGGTTTAGAAATTGGAGAAACAAGCTCAGGCTCAAAAGTAGAGGACATACATGGGACTAAATCAAAATTAAAACTAAAGTAAAAGGTAGTTAAAGTTAAACTAATGGTTAGTCTAAGTTAAACTACGAGTTAGGCTAAGCTATTTTAAACTAAACTAAGGTCTAAATTAATTAAGCTAAAGTAATGGTAAGGTAATAAAGGTTAAAATTAGGCTAGCCGTAAAGTTATATAGTTTAATAGTTAGTAAAAATAAAAGTTTAAAATTTGTAAAATTATAGACAATGATTAAATTAAAACTTGGATCGTACTTAGAAACGTACCGTGTCCCCGGCAACGGCGCCAAAAACTTGATGCGGTGTGCGAGTGGCTTGTAAAATGTAATGGATTGGATATTTAGCTTTTGCACAAGATCGTGTTTTAAATTTATGAAAGTTATTTATACAAAGACTAAACACACACAATATAGGCAAGTGTACCTATCGTATATGAATAATAGTATTAGTAAGAACCAAGTATCGATCCGTGGACACAAATGTTTCTAATAATAAATCGTTTTTTACTTTAATTGGAGGTTTTAATCATTTTGGGTTAATTTTTGAACTTTTTATAAAATATAAATACTTATATATAATATATAGGTGATTAACATTAGGATGGATGATGATAACAAACACATGATTAAACTAGAACAATCTAACCAAATGTGGATGAATCTTCCTTCCTAATGATGATGATGATGGTTGATGATGATGGTTAATGATGATAACCTCCAAGCCTTCAAACTCTTCACTAAATCTTCAATGTGAGTGTTAGTGTGTGTTTTTATAAGTGAAAACCGGATAGAACTCTCTTCAAGGCACACCAAATGAGTGCAACGTGAGACACTATTTATAGGCAATCTGGAGTGAGAGGCACGACCCCGTGCTTACGTAGGCATGCCCCCGTGCATTTTTATGACACGTGCCAAATTCATTTTCTCTTTTCTTGTAGATGACCACTTGGCCCCGTGGTCAAGGGCACGACCCTGTGCTTTTGTTCCCAGTTTTTGTCTTTTCTTGTAGATTTTTGTCTTTTCTGGTGTTCAGAGGCATGTGGGTGTGTTTCTTGAGGCATGGGGGCGTGTTTCTCTGTCTTTCTTGTGCTTTCTTCTGTTTTTCTTCGTCTTTTCCCTTGTTTCTTTGTTTGGGGCTTGGTTTCACATGAAATATCATTTTATTATGATAAGTAGCCTTTTGTGCTATGTTATTTGATAGAAATTGCAGTTTTTAGAGATTATTTGATGCTGAAAATATGTATAATTTTATGTACATCACTGGACGATGGCTAACACGACAGGCGTATGACCATACTAGTCTGAGAATATGTTGGACCTCTCCAAAATGTATTCAAGTAAAACATATAAGCATATAACACGTTATTGCCTAGATCTCGTATTTCCCACGTAGTCCGTCGAAAAAACCAACGATTCTCCTCTCAAAGTAATATATAAGCATATAACACGTTAGGCATAAATTGTTAAACACATATGCTTCACTGTTGCAAGTTGAAGTATTAAATAATAGTAAAATATCTACGAACACATATGTCCCCAAAACGGTTAAAAATAAGTAAAAAGAAGGAGAGTGAGATACTCACCTTAGCAATAAGCAAACAAATAAACACGTTAAGAATGGTAAGAGAATAAACGTCGCGCTCGGGATGTAGCAAGGTCAAATCCTAACAATGTAATAACGGGAAAAACTATGAATTAATATATAAACTAAGAGAGAAACGAGATATGAACGGGTATTGAGGGTATAAAATATTTTATATAAAGTTTATTATTAATAAAGATTACTTATAAATTAATATTGTATAATGTTATAATTGTTTATAAATATTTGTACTTATACTATTAATGTTGGAACAATGTATATAAATATTTAAAAAATAAAATTGGTTTATAAAATAATAAGATATATTTTATATTTTAATTATGTATTGTAAATAAACAAAACCATTTTTAAATCTTTATTATCCAAAAATCTTTGTAAATTTTAATAATTATTTATAAAAACCAAGGTTCGGAAAAATGATCGGCTTATAAGTCGGGTTTAAATAAAATACGGATTAATTGTTATATTTGTATTATCGATAATATATTTTAAGGATTTAATAATACTCTTATTTAAAAAACTAATGATGCTACCTAAAAAAATGCACTAGACGGTTGGGGCAAGATTCGAACATACGCCCTAGCCCGTCCAGCCACCACACGTCCACACAATCAACCACCTGCTCTAGGTGGTCAGTTATTTTAAAGACAGAAACTGTAAATTTAAAAGCAGCTTGCGAAAGTAACCATAAATATTCAAGAACCCTTGAAACAAATCGGCCAAAGCGTAACTTGTTTGGCCGATTAAGTGTAGGGTTAATGTCCAGCACGATCCGACGAGTATAACCATATTATCAATTACCTCAAACGATGCTTGTAAGATGGCTATTAAGCACGAACAAGGTCGGCTGGGTTTGATGACGAACAGACATACAAGCGGCTAATATAATATAATTGTATAGAGGGTTAAGGACGGCTAGGGTTAGGTGATAGTGTGTGGAAGCTGAATTGCGTTTATATAAACGTTTACATGTATAACGATTTAGGTTAACTGTCGGCTTATGAGAATATGAACTGCAGATCCTATATAATTCAATTAACATAATATAAGTGTCGGTTAGGCCGAAATAGGTATGTATAATGCAATCTTTGACTCAATTTCCATAAACACGACTATAATTGAGGTCCAAGTTATAAATTGGATAACCGAATATGATTAACAGGTCTAGGGTTGGGGTTTGGATCAGAATACGGGTCTAGGTACCATCTTTGTAAATGGGTTGTAACATAAATTTTCACTTTGGTCCTTGGAGTATGAAGATGGAAACAAATACGGATAAAAGTTTAAGTTTGGGTCATTTTTGACAAAACATGAAAGTTATAAATATATAATATATAATTAATTAAGACAAAATAGCAAAATACGTCCTTTACCAAAACAAATAGCAAAAAACGTATTTTATGTTTCAAATTCCGTTCACGTTACGTCCTTTGGCACTAACCCAGTTAAATTTTTCGTTAAGTATGGTCATGTGCTAGGCACATGAGGGTAATTTTGTAATTTCTTATATTTATTTAGTAATTAAAACTAAAATAAAAACTATATATTTAACAAAATAATAATAAACTCTCTCTCTTTATTTCATTCATATACCATACCATCACCTCTCACACCATATTCCTTCTCCCCTCTCTATAATATCCACCACCACCACCACCTTCTTCACTTGTCGCCACCACCACCGACACCATCACAACCGTCACAACACAACACCACTACCGTACTTCTCTCGACAAATCCCACACAGCCGACCCTCATCTTCTTTCCCAAATACAATCAGTTCGATTAGGCTTTTCAGGGGATGAAATTGAGGAGAGGGTGATGCGTATTTTGAAACCCTATATCCCTAAATTCAGGGATTTTGCAAGCTACGCCTCCACCTGCAGCCACCACCAGCTCCGCCTCGCTTTGCAACCACGGCAACCTACGCGTCCACCAGCAACCACCGCAGGCTCCGCCTCATGCTGCAACCATGACACCACAACCAGAGTACAACTAACTACCATCATATCAAATTAGGGTTTTACTTATGGTGGAGTTTGGTTTGTTCTACCATAGATCTAGGCTTTCGGTTGTGGTATAAATCAGCTTCGATAAGGGGGAAGAAGAGAGGAATGGGTTGGTGATATTGGAGGTTCTCCGGCGAGGATGAACGGCGACGTGTTCTCCGGCGGAAAGCCGGTTTTGGTGGTGATTGTTTGGATGGTGGTAATGAAGATGACGGGAGGGGATCGTGGTAGTGGATGGAAGAGTAGGTGGTATAGGGGTGTGTGTGTGTGTGAGAGAGAGAGAGAGATGGGCTATTGTATATTTTTTTGTTTTATTGAAAAATAAAAGTATTTTTCATTAGGCCAAAGCTTTAGTTTAATTACACAAACAATCCTTGAAGGGGTAAAATGACCACACTTCTCTCATGTGCCTAGAACATGATCATATTTAACAAAAAAAATCAACTGGCTTAGTGCTAAAGGACGTAATGTGAACAGAATTTGAAACATAAAATACGTTTTCTTTTATTTGTTTTGCTAAAGGACGTCTGTTGAAAAGACGTTCAAATGTAAAGGATGTCTTTTGCTATTTTATCATTAATTAAATTATACTATAATAATAGTTAATTTTTTCTATAAATGCGGCAAAGTTTCTCGAATATCGAAATTGGTTGGGTTTTAATAAAAATACAGATTTTGAAAAGTCCGAGTTGTTACAGTCTCCCTACTTTAGGGAAATTTGTCCCGAAATTAAAGAATACTATAACACCATTAAATTTGGAGGAAAAGAAAGTTTTAAATTATAATTTAAAAAAAGTAATTCATAATACAGAACTTTGAGTACTTGAAGCAACGCTCGAAATGAAAATCCGATAAGGGCACTTATATATAGGATGTACCTGCGGGTATCCACCACGTCCTTATCATCTTTACATTTGTACCATTATCTCAACTACTTTCAATTCTATATTACGACACACAATTATTCGGATTATGATTTCCATGCGAGGACTTTGGTAATTACGTGTCGACCAATAATAACTTAGATCGTCGGATGGTCCACATAACTCATCCCATTGTGTGGGTTACAAAACATTTAAAGAGCATGATTTTGAGAAAACAAAATTTTTAAGGAGTTTTAATTATAACACTAGGAAATCACCAATGTATAAAAAAATTTTAATAGTTGAAGTGGATTTTAATAAGACATTTTTTAAACGTAAAAATATGAGTATTTGAAGTTGAAAAAGCGATAACTTATTAATAATTGAGGTGCATGGGTTGTGATGAATGAAGGATAGACAACTAAGATAAAAGCAGACTTTAATAAACAATCTATTTAAATAAAAGAAACTTTATTCATGAGGTAAATGATATAAAAGATAAATAGTTCAAATGAAAGTAATCGAAGGCCATAAAGAGGCACTACAATACGTAACTAGGAAAAATAAAAGATAAATTAAGTTAGATAAGGGAAAAGACAAAAGTCTTCGGGGTCCTTGAGTAGCTTAATTGTTGTGACTTGAAGCACTATGGGGAGTAGCATTCATAGAAGTTGGAGAAGTTGAGGTAGATTGACTTGCGATAGCTTATATGGGTTGAAATTGCATAGCAGGGGCTTGAGTAGAGTATGCTTGGTACACTTAAGCTTGCAGGTGCGGAGCTTGATAGAGTTGAGTTAAGTAAGGTTGACCTTGATTGATGGGAGGAGCTTGGAGGACACGGGATGGATGGGTTTGAACTTGGTGGGCATGGGTTAAGTAGTAAGGTGTAGTCATAGTTTGTGCTTGATAGGCATGGATAAGTAGAGGGCACATATTATGGAGATGATTTGGGTCTCCAACATGATAGCAGGCACGAGTATTAGGAACACCGGGTTGAGCATATGGGGCGGCTTGTGCATTAGGCGAGACATGGCAAGTGTTAGCAAGGTGGCCATAACGGCTGCATTGGGTGCATAGTCATCCAGGGGTTTAAGCATAGTGATGAAAGTTAAACTTGGCACAAAGAGGATGAGTTCTGACATAGGTCTTTTTTTCCGGGGCATTTTGGTTTTGGTTAGTAGTAGGTGGGTTATTAGGTTGGTTAACGACATAGTTCTGATGGTTGCTTTTACGCTTGTTGTTGTGGTTGTTGTTGCGGTGATTGTTGTTGTTGGAAGCAGGATAGGGTTCAGCTTTAGCATAAGAGGATGAGTTGGTTTCGGTCTTGTCGGGAATAGTCTTGGAATCCTTGCGGGACAAGGTTCCATCCCTAACATGACTGTCTGTGAAAGAAGCAACTAGGTCCATAGCCTCACCGATGGTTAAGGGATCACGACTCACCACAACATCACGGAAAATGTTTGGTTAACCTCGAATGTATTTCTGTATGCCGCAGTTCTCGGGGGTTACAAGGTGGGGTACGATTTGGCTAATTTCACTGAGCGGTTCGAGTAGGTAGAGTTATCCCCACTATCTTGCTTGAGTTCCCAAAACTCCGCTTCAAGCCTTTGCAGCTGATGATCAGGGTAGAACTCTTTCTTCATTTCCTCTTTGAGGTCCACCCAAGACATGACTACAACCAAATCGGATCCTTGGTCATCCCTCGGAGCATTCCACCATGTGACAACTTGGTCCTAGAACATGTGCGAGGCGAACTTAATCTGTTTGGCGTCTGGACATTCACAGTGGATGAAAATATTCCCCATCTTTTCAAACCATTGCAGTAGCTTGGTGGCATTCTCCTCACAACGAACAGAAGTAGGTTTGGTAAGCAAGAAGTTACGAAAGTCATAATTGTTCGGTGTAGCCGAAGTAACAGATCCATTGGAGTTGAGGCTTTGGATTTGGGTGATGATTGTGTGCATAGCAGCAACAAACTCCTTCATGATTCTAGCAGCCAAGCGAAGATCGTGAAAACTAAAGGAACGTTGATGACGAAGATGGTTTCTTAGTGAAGACATTCTATAAGGACCAAAAGTAAAGATTTATAAGGTGAAGGGTAAGTTGAAGAAATCATTTAAATAATAGAAGGTTAGTTATTTTATATAACTTATAGGAACTTTTATGAATGTGGGATATCATGAGGGATAAAAGTTATAGATCGTAAGGTAAGGGGTACACTGCATAGATATCTATGAGTTGATGTAGTAAAATGATTCATGCGTGATAACTAGAGGAGGTCAGTTTAAAAGTTAAAGTTTTTGTTGATTAAATTAACTTTAAATAAACTAGCGAAATATATTTGTCGATGTTGGCCTCCTATGAGCTTTCATGGCAATTTGAATGGCCCAACAAAACTAACAAACAAAAGTAATGGAGTTGGACGGCCCATGAGCGTTACATGGAATTTAACTGTCCCAGGTAATTAAAGAATTATCAATACAATGAAGTTGGACGGCCCATGAGCGTTCCATGGCATTTTAATTGTATAAACCTAAATAACGAACTAACGAAACAAAATGTGGGTAGTTTGAGCATCCCGTGAACCACAATGTATGATGAACTCCAACAAAAACACAAAAAAATTGAGAAATGGGTAGTAGGAGTGCCCATGGGTTACATGGATTTTTCACCCAACTAACCATTTAAATATCAAAACACAATAATCGGGAAAGACCGGATTTAGCCACGAACACCGTGAATTCGGTTTAAAACAACCTAAGGTGTCGGTCGTATGACAATTGTGTTCCCGTTTTGACCTAAAAGCTTGAGTATCGTGGCCAGGTTTTCCTCCAGGTAAGGAATAACGTCTTACCTTGGGTTCTCGGAACCGCTTTGCCAAGGCCTAACTCACAGTACTCTCCCCATTCCAGTTACTACATGAACTTTTCGTGCTACTTAGCCTTAAGGTGAAGAGTAAAAACAAAAGTAGGGAATTCTTAAGGAATCTCCCAAAAATAAAAGGCAATTTAATTTAGGAAAAGTTTTCTTTGAAGGTTAAAGCATAGCCTCGGTTGTGTGTGCGTGCATAACAATATAATAATAAGCAAAGATAATATAAGTGTCGGTTAGGCCGAAATAGGTATGTATAATGCGATCTTTGATTCAAGCTATGAATTGGATAACTGGATATGATTAATGGGTCTTGGGTTGGGGTTTGGATCAGAATACGGGTCTGGGTACTAGCTTTGTAAATGGGTTATAAAATAATTTTAACTTCAGACCTTGGAGTATGAAGATGGATACAAATAGGGATAAAAATTTAAGTTAGGGTCATATAGCCAAAACATGAAAGTTATAAATATATAATATATAATTAATTAAATAATAATATAATAATAGTTAATTTTCTCTATGAATGTGGCAAAGATTCCCGAATATCGAAATGGGTCGGGTTTTAATAGAAATATAGATTTTGAAAAGTCCGAGTTGTTACATTTTGGGCCGGTCGTTCACGAGAGAGAGAGAGAGAGAGAGAGAGAGAGAGACGAGAGACATATAATCATCTTGTAATCATTGACACATGGCTTAAGAACCCGACATTATAAACGTGTGTTTTGAAGCATTACCGTGTTCTTATTGTGTTTGTTTGTTTTACAATGAATCAATTCGTTGTTAGATTTCGCCTAACAACGTGTTTACGTGATATCATATTGAAAGATCCTCTCTTGGGATTTATAATTGGTATCAGATCCTATAAACCTATTCTAGGCTCGGTAAAGGTGATATCATTGATTCAAAGGGTGATCTTTGATTGAGAATTACTTGAAGATTCCTGGAGATTGAAGAACAGTTGTTCTTCGTGTTTATCGGGTTGTTGAGATTATTTTGGGAAGGATTTGTTTTGATTTATTCTTTTAATTCAAATCCCATTATTATCGGGATTCAACTTAATCACCAAGTCAAGACATTTGTGAAGGTTCTTGGGTTGTTTTGATAATTCTCGGTGATCTATGTTGGGTTCTCGGGCATTCCTGATCGTTCTCGGCCATTTGTGACCATTCTCGGGTTGTTTTGATCGTTTTCGGTGATCTTTATTGGGTTCTCGGGCACTCCTGATCATTCTCGGTGATCTTTGTTGGGTTCTCGGGCATTCGTGATCGTTCTTGGGAAGTTTTGGGTGTTCTCGGTTACTGTTCACGTGTTCTCGGCCAATATTCAGCGTCTCATGAGGGGTTCGCCAAGTGGAAGTTCAGATTTGAGAAATATGTGAAAATGAAAGATGCAAAGATTTGGAGGAGCATCGTCCGGGGTCCTAAAATTATTACTTATCAAAGAGAAAATTCTGATGAGGTGGTTGTGAAGCCTATCGACATGTATGTCGACGCATATTTTGAGAAGATTGAAGAGGATGAAAAGGCTCTTGCTACCTTATCAATGGCACTTTCACCTGAAAATGCCTTAGGATTCAGAGATCTATAGTCTGCTAAGGCGTTATGGGAAGCCCTGATTGAGGTGTATGAGGGAAATGAGGATATGAGAAGAAGCCGACAAGATTTGTTACGACAAAAGTTTAACATGTTCAATCATGTGTTGGGAGAGTCTTTGGAGACACAAATTCAAAGATTTATATATTCGTCACTGAAAAGCATTATGCAAACATAAACTTGACGTTGTCGAAACTAACAACAAGCTGATCACCTCCCTGCCACAAAGCTGAGACATGAATGTTGTGATCAAGAAGACAAAGGATCTAGCCAGTCTAACTTTGTTAGAGGTGATGACAATCATTAAATCCTGTGACATGGATGATAAGCAGCGTGCCATAAATCATGCAAATTCCTACAATGCGACTAGTTATAATGTTGCTTCTAATAATGCCCTCATCTCACAAGATAACTTCTCTATGTTCAAGTCCTCTCAGGGTCAGTATTCTCTACCACAGAAATCTCAGAACACTTTCTTAATGTTAAGTCTGCTTAAGGTCAACTCACTCAGCCACCACCACAGCCTACTCATGTGTTCTTTCAACAGCCCTCACATGCAACTACACCTCAATCAACTGTTGGATCTTCCAGTCAGTGTCACACTTTGGTTCCTATTATTTCAAAGGAGACTCAGAAAAACATTACCTTGATGGCAGGTTTCATAAACTTCTACAATGCGTTTCTTGCTGGAGATCTGGTTCAACCAGTTTCAGGTGCTGAGCTAGATCAAATCCATCGTGATGTTGTGGAGGTAATGGATATCTATTGGAAAATAGCCATGGCAGAGTTTAGAGCGAAGAAGTTTACCAAGAGAACATGCAGAAACAACTGGAATGTGCCAGCTAACCAGAAGATGGAATTTAACGGAGATACTCTAAGGTGCTACAACTGTTAAGATCCGGGTCACTTCGCTCGTGAATGTACGAATCCAACCAAGGAGGGAAACAGATAATGGGCATTGGTACCGGTGAGTAATGCAAGAGGACATAATGCAGCTGGTTCAAAATAGAGCGAGCGGGGATTGGTAGCCCAACAGTTTTCTTGGAATGACCAGATGGCAGCTCTCAACATCAGCAATCAGACTGCCAATTTGGTAAGGATTGATGTTGCTGAAGAAGAAAACGATGTTAAGAAACAAGTTAAGGATTTTCAATTTGCCTTCATGGCCTTCACTTATTCTAGTCTGAGGTAAGTTATGAATTATGTTCTCAGTCTTGTGTTAATAAGGTAGATTTATATAAATCTCATAATAGTAATTTTATTAGAGAATTGGAGGGAATAAAACATGAAAACTTCACTCTTAAGAAACTCGAAAAGGCTTTACAAGAAAAACTAGATGCACAACAAAAGGATTTCTCAACTTTAATCTGATTTTAGCATAAAATGTTGCCACCACTTAGATGCTAAATAGAAAATTTCCGAGCTAACCGATGAGTTAGAAGCCTCTAAGTTGGAGATTTCTACGTTAACTAATAAGTTTGAAAATGTTGAATACAACTTTAAGAAATTCGATGTCTCTAGTGTTGTTGTTGTTTCAATGATTGAAAAGCAATTTAAATGGATGGAACACAAGGGTGGGGGGTATTGGGTACAGTGTGGTTCCCCCTCCATATAATGACAACTACACTAGGCTTCCTCTTACCAAAGAAGAAGAAGAAATGGAAAAGTTTATGTAGTATGGTAAGCCGACTAAAAATGACAAAAGTGCTCTAGGTTTAGTAAAAGCTACTAAATCAACCTCAAGGGTGTATGATACTAATGTGTTTTCTTCACGTGTAGATGAAGTAATTGTTGAGGATTGGACTAATGAGGATGATGATTTACCTGTTTTGAATAATAAAAACATTAATTCTAATGTTTCGTTAAAGTTGCCTGTTTTAAACTCTGCTGCTACTAATGTGGGTGTGGGCTCTATTTTTAAGAGAAAAGACAATCGTGTGGTTGATTATGTTAAAACTTTTTAGAAGTGGAGGTGTGGTTTCGAATAAATATGATAAAATTAAAAGTCTGCATAAATCTTTATCACCTACGTTTGTTAAAGAAGGAAGTTCATGTACTAATAATTGTTATAAACCAAATGTTAAGTCTAAAGCGGGACAAACTGGCTCACACAACAGAACAAGGCCAGGTAGTTGACCATAATAATTTTTATGTTAAAAGGCAAACATGTTTTAATTGTGGCATTCCTGGTCACATTGCTAGAAACTGTCCACACGTCCTTATGTCCCATATTATGGATATCATCAGAGGAATATGCCTCGAACTACCTTCTATAAGTTTAATTCTAATAAATCAAGGTATTATGAGGTAAATCCCTCTGACGATGATTGGAAAAGAAACAAGGATGATAGGTTAAGCTCTCACCAGACCAAGCCTACCATGTTTCAAAAGCGTGATGGAAACTCGGTTTCGGTCCCGAGACCCAAGTCGGCCTCTGGATCGAAATTTTTTTGGAAGTCAAAGTCAAATGTGTTTTTCGTCTACAAACCAGAGACAAAGCCAACCGTTTATGCTAATAACAAATTCTTAAAACCCAAATATAAATGGTGCCCAAATCTCCGGTGTCCAAGCCATTAAAAACTTCCTGCTCAATCTTAGATAATCAGGAAGACACGTCATGGCAACCTGTGACCCGCTTAGATAATTCATGCTTACCCAACACTACAATGGACTGGGTACCGAAAATTAATTAATATTGCACATCGTGCAGGAACAACTATGGAGGAATATCATCAGACCTTGGTATGTTGATAGTGGCTGTTCCAGGCACATGACAGGTGACATCTCCCAATTGCACGACATTCAGATATTTAATGGAGGGTAGTTTCCTTTGCGGGAGGAGAAAAGGGAAAGATTACACAGAAGGGTACTATAAGTAATGGTGTTCTTAAATATGAGAATGTTAATTTTGTTCCGGAATTGAAACACAGTCTGCTCAGTGTCTCGCAGATCTATGATAAAGGTTTTTCAACTCATTTCACTAACAAAGAGTGTCTTATTTTAAATCCTGGTATTATCATACCTGAAGATTGGGTTTTTGTTCGATCACAAAGAAAAGATAATACCTACGTGATCGACATGAACAAAAATGTTCCAGATTAAATTACCTGTCTATTTACAAAAGTGTCGGAACATAATGCCATGCTCTGGCATCGTCGTCTAAAAACTTTAAATCGTCTTGCTAAAATTGACATAGTCCATGGTTTACCCGTTAAAGATTTTGTAACAATTGAAAAATGTGTAGCTTGTGCTTTAGGAAAACATCATTGTAAGGTTTTTCAATTACTTCATATAGATTCGTTTGGTCCGGTTCATGTATTGACTCTTTCTCGCAGTTCTTATTGTCTGGTTATTACTGATGACTACTCACTTTTTACTTGGGTGTTTTTCTTGTCAAATAAGAGTGAAACTGCAGAATTGATAAAACACTTTGTGGTGCTCATGGAGAATCAACTCAATATGAAGCTAAAAGGAATTTGCTGTGACAACGGCACAGAGTTCAAGAACTCAACGTTGAATTATTTTTGTGCCGAAAAGGGAGTACTTAGACAATACAGCTCAGCTCGCACACCTAAGTCTGTTGAAATGGCTTTGCAAGAACCAAGTTAGGTGGACACTATGCATGAAGAATTGAATCAGTTTGAGAAACTCAAGGTCTGGAGATTGGTTGAGTTGCCCGTTGGAAGAAAGCTTTAGATACAAGATGGGTTTTTTGTAACAAGCAAGATGATACCGGGGTTATCGTTCGAAACAAAGCGCGACTTGTGGTTCATGGTTTTAGTCAAGTTGAAGGTAGATTACTGAAGTGTATGCTCCAGTGGCTCGCCTTGAGGCCATTCGTATTTTCTTGGCATATGCTTCCTTTATTGGGTTCAAAGTTTACCAAATGGATGTCAATACAACGTTTCTGTATGGAGAAGTAAAGGAGGAAATTTATGTGGACCAGCCACCTGGTTTTGTTGACTTAAAGCATCCTTCTTACGTTTACAAGTTAGACAAAGCTCTCTATGGTCTTCATCAAGCGCCCGGGGCATGGTATGCAACTCTGACGGCTCATCTAATGGAGCATGGGTACAAGGGAGGAACCATCGATCATACTTTATTCCTTAAAATAGTTGGGAAAGATCTGATCTTGGTTCAGATTTATGTCGACGATATTATTTTCGGCTCCACCGGTACTGCTCTATGTTCTGAATTTGAAGAAGTGATGAAGAAGAGATATGAGATGAGCTCGTTGGGGGAGATGACGACATTTATGGGATTACAAGTTTGTCAGAGTTCGAGAAGAATTTTGCTTCATCAAGGAAAATACGTCGAGGACATGTTAGCAAAATTCTTCTGTCATCTGATCTTGAAAGGAACTCCCTAGATCAAACATACTATCGATCGATGATCTGATCCCTAATGTATCTCACCGCCAGTCATCTAGACATCATGTTTGCAGTCTGTCAATGCACAAGTTTCCAGACTAATCCTAAACTTTCTCATTCAATTGATTTTAAACCAATTTTTAGATATCTGAAAGGGTAACCGAAGCTAGGTCTTTGGTATCCCAAAAGTTTAGAATTCGATTTATATGCTTTTTCTGATAGAAATTATGGAGGTGATGATATTGACAGGAAATCTACGTCTGCTGGATGTCAATTCTTGGGTGATCGACTCATCTCATGGCAATGCAAGAAACAACAAACTGTGTCCACATCCACTTCAGAAGCTATGTTGCTGCTTCTGCCTGCTATTCACAGGTTATTTGGATGAAAAATCAATTGCTAGATTACGGTTTGGAATTTCTTGACACTCCAATCTTTTGTGATAATGATGCTGCTATTGCTATTGTTAAAAATCCTATTCAGCATTCTGAAACCAAGCATACTGACATAAAAATTCATTTTATTCGTGATTATTACGATCGAAAATTGATTCATCTTGAACAAGTTCACACTGATAATAATATGGCGGACTTATTTACAAAACCGGTCAGAGCAGCCAGATTTAATGTGCTTTTAGGGTTTCTTAAAATGCTTTATTTCGACGATTGAGTAGTTTTGAGGTTAAATTTGCACATAAAGTTTTCTTTCTCTTTCTGTTAAAATGTTTGCACAATTTAGGGGGAGAAATTTCAAAAATACAAAAAGAGTGTGCCTTTGTTCTTATAAAATTAAAAGAAAATATATAATTTTGCACTCTTTAGCTTAAAATTTGTCGGTTACTTAAGTATGAAGGACATATACTTGTATATGTTTGGTCTTGTTATCTATTTGTAGATACACGGGATAACCATTCACCTGAAGACTGAAAGTGACTGGGGCGATTGTTGTGTGTTTTGTTTCTTTTTTTCGCTTAAAATGTGTCGGTTACTTAAGTTCGAGGGACATGTATTTTTAAATTTTTGGTCATGTTTTCTAGTTGTAGATATTCGGGATAACCATTTACCTGAAGACTGAAAGTGACTTGGGCGACTGAATTTTTTTTTTTAAAAAGGGGTCTTCTAAATAACTATCAAGGAAGTGATATGATTATTCAAGTTAAGAGCTTTATAGAAGCTCAAAATATTTTCAAATGAAAATTTGATCCAAACTTTGGAAAATGATATTTAGATAGATTATGTGTGCCTAACGTGTGAAGTTGCTAGGCTAAAAAGGCTTTTGAACAGTCATTGGTTTGTATGGTAGCATTCCATGATGCGTATAAGTTGAAGTCATATAAACTAAATCTGCTCAACTTACCGTGGAGAGTCATTTTAAAGACGTGTTCATGTCTCTAGATACATCTCTCCGATTGATAGGCAGAAAAGCAATTAGTGTCTTGATCACCAAAATATTATGTTTCTTAGTTATTGCATTAATAATAATAATAATTTTATTATTATATAATATTGTGTTATAAAATTTGGTTATTAAAGCTTAAATGGTCAAACTAGAACTACAAGGGTTGGGTATTCAAATAAGTCCCAAACACCCTGAATGTAAGGCTTTTAAGTTTGGATGGCTTGTAAGTACAACACTCAACCTTAAAGCTTAAAAATTTTGTTTGTATAGAGAATATCTTTTGATCAAGCATAGGGGGTTGGAGTCAAATTGGGGTGATCTGGGGAAAGCAAATATGTGAGAAGAGATAAGAGGCATCACGGGTCCATAAGTGATGCCCATTTAAGCTTTATGCCTAATTGAACGTTATACATATCACAGACGCAATGAAAATCAAGCTAGGTATCTTACTACCTGCTATCAACCTGTTTCTCTATGTCATAATAATACTGAAAATTAATCATTGTGAAAGTATCTTAATCAATATGATTTCATATTCGGATCTTATCATAAAATTTGCTCATTTATCGAAACTGAAATTTGATTTCGAAATATGTTAGAACTACTAAAGGCCGGATGGTTAAATTACTTTCTTTTGATTTATTTTTGTCTTTATTTTTTATTATTTTTATGTTTATTATTCTTTATTAATTCGTCTTATTTTTACCTCATGTTTACTTTTTCGAAACAAATAGAAATCGTTTTAAACATGGTTCATGCTTATATTTTTAGCCCATGAAATTTGATATCTGCTAATTGTCTTCTCGGCCCAGTCTGATTGGCCCAATGTGATTATAATAATTGTGTTTTCGGCCCTGTCATCTGGCCCAAAGTGTTTCCAAGGATTGTGTTCTTGCCCCATCAAGGTTCTCGGCCTAGTTCAACTATTTTTGAAGTTTAAAAGGCAGTTTTGTGTGCATTATTGTTTATCACTTTCAAAAACTGCACAAACCTCTAATCCTCTGACCATCTGAATCCAACAACACAAAACATATGTTCATCAAGTTACTTCGATTTCTAAATATCTTAAAAAGGTAAATGAGCTTAAGTCGAAATCTATTTTCAGACCACTATTGCAAAGCAATTTAGGGTTTTAGGCTTAATATTTAATTGGATGATGAAGAGAAGATTCGTAAAAATGTGTGTGATGAATGATTATTGTCCGTTTGAGTTGGTTATGAGTTTCTCTCGAGGTTGCAGGTTTAGTCATCCATGAAGTTTGGCTTAACAGGGAAGATGACGTGGATCTCCAATTGAAACCCAAGGGTTTTAGGTTTTGGTTGACCGAATACCTTTTGGTCAACCAGAGAACCTGCTAACCAACTGAGATCTCAAGAGTTCTTGGTCAAAATTCGACTGAGAACCCATCTGATTACCCGAGAACTCCTGTTCTCGGTGGTCCAGGTCACTTATGAACAGTCTTGGACCATAAGCGATAAATAGAGAACGAAAACTCCTTATGTTGACCGAAAAATTTCAACTTGGACCGAAAACTCCTACACTTGGACGGAAAAACCCTTTTATTGGACCGAAAACGTTTTTAATCAAATTATCTATAATGTATTTTGACTGTTTTACTAAAGGGGGATTATACTTTCAATATTTATGTTTTGGTCCCTGTTCTATGATCAAGTTGTCTATTCTACAAGTTATATTCCATATAATAACTGATTATATATTTAAGCGAATATAATACTAACTTGACTCGTTTGTTGCAGTCATGGTTGATCAAGCACCTCTGAAGTTTGTTAATACTCATAATATTGTTGGAAGCCTCTTCAATCCTCCTCTAGCTCACAGGGAGTTCAAATCAATGATTGTGGGGCTAAACACGTGCGGGATTTCTCACGCTTTTCTGGATTCATGCCTCCATTAATCAAAAAGGTGCTGGGGGGGAGCTGTGGTAATTGAGTCAAAGATCTTGAAGAAACCTGTTATTATTTCTGAAGCTATAATACGTGAGATGTTACTGTTTGGTGATCAACCTGATTACCCTACAGAGTTTTCTACCAAAGTCGTGGCTGATATTGTACAAAGAATGGGATCCAAGAAAGCCTACTCTCCAGCCAAAAAGAAGTTGTTCCATCCATACCGGAGGTTGTTTATTTACACATTCTTTACATGTGTCTCCAGACAGAAATGGAGTTCTGGTGAGATTAGCCACACGCAGATGTCGGCTGTGGTTGCTTTGATCATGGATTGGAACTACAATTATTCAAAGTTTGTGTTCGATGAAATGATAAGCAATCTCAAGGGCAAGGAGAAGGAGATGTTCTTAATGTACCCGATGTTATCACAGATGATTTTTGACTCTCATTATCTTGAACTGATTAAATTTGTAGAGACGCTCGACTTGAAGGCTATGGGTCCCAATACTTCTGGGTTGATGAAGCAATCAAGAAAAGGGGCTAAAGTGGTCTATAAGGGACTTCATCAGCTAGTTAAATTTGGAATATTTGCTGAGACCGAAGTTGTTGTTGCTGCTAGTGCCTCTCTTGCTGAGGAGCCTGTGATTCCTGCTCAAAGGCCCATAACTACCTTTGAGACAATTTTTGATGATGATGAGCCCGATAGCTCTCCACCACAACATGTGGAGACTGAACACCAGGTGCAATAGTCAGTACCTACTGCTGAACAAATGAATGAATTTGAAGCCTTTAAAGAGAAGCTCCAATCGACTGCATTGAAGCCTCCTCGGACAGTCACTGTGACACATAATGAAGACGATGTTGAAGAACAACCAACCACCGATCTCATTCCACGTAAACGACGAAAGAAATATCCGAGACCGAGTGTGCTGGCTACTGATGTTACACCAACCAACAATTTCTGAGCCTATTACAGTTGAAGCTCAAACTAATTAAGTCCCATTTACTGCTGCCCAACAAACTAAAGATTAGATCTTTGATGACATCACGCAATAATATAAGTTCAAAGCACATATTCAGTCCACCAATGAACCATCGGGATAGTATGACCCAATTGGTAAAAAAAAGATCAAGTGCCGCTGACAAGATTGCCCACATCCTGGCTATGCAAGACATATGATGGCATTACGGCTACTGTCATTATAAGGCTGAACAAAGGACAATATTGTATTGTCGGTGCAAGGGATTTACAGAATTTTGGTGAGAAGGACATAAAGACCCTTAGCGGCTTTCAAATTATTGTTGAACCACTTTACGAGCTAGGTGCTAAGGAATATACTAGAATGGTGGGATATGCGTACAGGATTATGGGCGGGCGCTTACAAGAAAGCCGATGCTGACATACTTGAGCATGAGTGATGATCAGTGGTAAACCAATGGGGAGAATGTTGGACCACACTTAATGGTCTACGCTTATGTAATTGGGCTGAGTTTTGGGATATCCTACGTAATCCGAAATAAGGGATTTCGGTGGGCTTATTATAATTGGGCTTAGTGTAGGTCCCCCCGGGGCGTCGCCGATCGATACGAGATCCGCACGAGGTCTAGGAGTGCGGAATCCTCTTAGACTCGTTTAATGGTGTAGAAGACGAAGAACACAATTACACACAAACACATACACGAACAAACACACGAATAGGATAAACACATCTGCAGATCATTTATATAATAACCGAAACACATTACATACCAAACACGAAAACAAATGACGGCCGACCCGAGGTGAGCTCTACCTCGGGCCGTCCCACACGACTCTCCCTCTCGGTTTCTCTCTAGCTACTTGAACTGGACACACAATACTCTAATTTTCTAGATACTCAAACCTAAACAAGACACATATATATATATATCGAAACAACTTCGCGGGCTTGGGCTTGGGCCAGTAGGCGAAGTTGTTATAACTTCGCCTATGGCGAAGTTGTTCTAACTTCGCCTATGGCAGAAGTTGTTACAACTTCGCCTATGGCGAAGTTGTTATAACTTCGCCTATGGTGAAGTTATTCTAACTTCGTACTTCATTTCCGCTGATCAGAATTGCATAGCGACGGTCACAAAATGCACCAACAGACTCCCCTTTGACCGTTGCTCTCAATTCTAACAAACACAAAAGATCATCTGTTACAAAACATGCACCAACAGACTCCCTCTTAACTGATGATCTTCTGTTTGCTCTTCAACCAGCCGTGTCTGAAACTGTCTTGTAGCTTCACAAATCTACCAATCACCCAGCGTCTTCCATATCCGATCTCCCCTTTAGTGTAAGCTTCTCCGACTATATAGATTGAGGTCTTTGAAATGCATGCATCCCCGTGCCTAATTGATCATCTCAACCAATCACGTGAGTCCTTCTGACTTCACTAACACGTGAAGTTGGGCTCCCTCCACAACTTCACCAACACGTCGGCATACGATAAGGTTTAATCTTCAACTACTCAACATCAAGTGATCAATTTCATCACAAAACCACCTTGACATAATCTAACACACATGACCATTAATTAATCCGAAGCATCTTCAATCACCATGGATAACGATCAAGAACATATAACACTTTAATTCCCGATTAAATCCAACTTGTTCCAGAATTTTCACTTTAATAAATAAGCATCACGTTTCAGGATCCAATTCTCGAACGCCTTGAAAATAACATAAATAATATGCTCTGACCGCAATCCAGTAATGACAAAAACCTTCACTTCAATTTGACTTTCTTCAGTTGGTCAACCTCGAACAACAACTATTTTATTGCCCACAAACACCCAAATATGTGTCAATATCCAGTTTCAATCAATATCCCATTCACAACCTCAACTCCATATCCAGAGTTGACACGTATTTGTTCACACGTAAGACCAAGAGATAAAAAGTTTCACTCGTTGACGGAACAACGTCTTCGGTCTCACAATAATCGTGTACACCTGGCCATACAGACGAAAACTCCAAACAATTTTTTTTTTTAGTATTTTTTTTTAACTTCGCCTAAAGTCAACTTCGCCTAAAAGTCAAATTCGCCCCTCCTTAACTTCGCCTGTCCATAACTTCGCCTGTCCATAACTTCGCCTGCGGCGGCTGTTCGGCCAAAAACGCATCAGAAACGTGCCAGAAACACCAAAACGCAGATCTCGAACCATAGCATAAGAGCCTAAGGCTCTGATACCACTTGTAGGTCCCCCCGAGGCGTCGCCGATCGATACGAGATCCGAACGAGGTCTAGGAGTGCGGAATCCTCCTAGACTCGTTTAATGGTGTAGAAGACGAAGAACACAATTACACACAAACACATACACGAACAAACACACGAATGGGATAAACACATCTGCAGATCATTTATATAATAACCGAAACACATTACATACCAAACACGAAAACAAATGACGGCCGACCCGAGGTGAGCTCTACCTCGGGCCGTCCCACACGACTCTCCCTCTCGGTTTCTCTCTAGCTACTTGAACTGGACACACAATACTCTAATTTTCTGGATACTCAAACCTAAACAAGACACACACACACACATATATATATATATATATATATATATATCGAAACAACTTCGCGGGCTTGGGCTTGGGCCAGTAGGCGAAGTTGTTATAACTTCGCCTATGGCAGAAGTTGTTACAACTTCGCCTATGGCGAATTTGTTATAACTTCGCCTATGGTGAAGTTATTCTAACTTCGTACTTCGTTTCCGCTGATCAGAATTGCATAGCGACGGTCACAAAATGCACCAACACCTAGGGTTAGTATATATATATATATATGATGTATGTTGGCTGTTTTGGGCTGATCGTTCATGAGAGAGAGAGAGAGAGAGAGAGACATGTAATCGTCTTGTAATCATTGACAAATGGCTTAAGCACCCAACCTTATAGTTTTGATGCATTACTGTGTTCTTATTGTGTTTGTTTGTTTTACATTGAACCAATTTGTTGTTAGATTCTGCCTAACAATGGGTTTGAAAGTACATGATCCAGATCATGCATGACATCATTTATGTGAAAATGTTAAGATTCAGATCGATTAACTTGTTATTTGCTATACTAAACAATATCGCGAAATAATATCATAAAGGATTAACAACACATTCACTTGTAAGCTCTGATATATTGATATAACAACTTGAGTACAAAATCAGAACTGTTACCAATTGTTACAAAATAATGAGCATGACAGCCTATTTATACTGCTACAGTACCACGTATAAGTCCATGGTTAGCGTATAAGACTTATATGCCCATGTAAGTCTTATACGGATGATTGTGACTTATACGCTACAAACAGTTTATATAAATGACATTTTGAGCCCTTTACACAATACATTTGGCATATTTAGCCCATTAGACCTAGCATTAGACATTAATGCTCTAACAAACTCCCCCTTGGATATTTCTAGGTCGTCAATCCATACCAAAAACTCTTTTCTGATATATATAATTTGTAATAGACCTCGTTTATATCAACTTGAAAATTTGGATATATCAAAGTACCCATGGCTGCTAGACAGCACCCGAAGATTCATTCAGTTGACCTCGGTCGAATCTATAGTAGTGATGGTGAATAGAATTTTGAAGAAAACACCATCATAGATTCAGATCATTTATTCAATATACGGACATATGATATTATGGAAAATAATCCACCATCTCGCGGAATATAGACTTGAACAGAATACTTGTGATCTTCCTTTCGTCCTTTCCTTGCAAACCCTTGAGTAAATCATCGGAATCATCATAAATTGAATCATCACTAGCCATCTGCAATTACAAATCCAACACAGTTAAGAAACACAAGATTATGACCAATAATCACTTTCAACAACTATAATAGATTAAAGATTTAACAATTCACTATCCGACTTCCGAAAGACCTATTTCAAAGATTTAACTCACATGCAATATACTATATGATTAACGAAACATATATTCATACCTTGATATAGAAAAATCAGTAAAGATGTTAACCTGAACTAGAAGCCGATATGAAGTTTATGAAACAATTGATGTGTAGAAGATTTAAACGGAGAAGTACAGTCCATAAAGACTTCATAACAAATTATTAATACCGAAACTACCTGATTGTCGGCCAACCTCGAAACTCGTGTTATAGTAGACACACTAGATAGTTTTAAAAGATATTATATTAAAGTTTACGTATATTTCTTTGACTTAGACGCCGTATAAGTCATTACAACTTATACGCCATATAAGTTAATTACTTATACATTGAAACTTTAAAGCAGGATAAAGTTCACACATACGATCCCAATCAAGTCCTAATTGTTGACCTTGATGAATCCTTTTGACATTTTGAACAAGTTTGATTTTAAAACGTCTAAATTCTCAATTTTTGAAATTAAACAAGTCCAATTTAATGACCTTGATAAAATCTCATGAACTTTTAAACCCAAATTTTAAAAATATTTGCCAAAAACAACCACTCGATACCAGTTCTCGGATATCCAGACCCGAATCACCATTCACCAAAATCGAAAATAATACAGAAATATAAAATATTTTTGGTTTAAGAATGAAAACGTTGTAAAAGGAAATATCTCAAAATAATAACTAATTAAAAACATAAAGAAACATATTTTTGTGAGTTGAGCAAGGAATCATATTGATCAATCCGTTCTTCCATCACAGTTTTCAGTTTTATTATATCTGATGTTAAGCCGGTTATGGATATTGTTATCCACTTAAACTTTTGTAACAAAAGATTCAGAGACATCAGTGATATGATTAAGGTTCAATTAAGCACATAATATTAGAACATGATCAGATTCTAATATTGATTCAGGCTTAATTTGATTTTTACCATGTCACCCCAAGTTGACTTAAACCTTAGAACCAACAGATCAAAACATTTAAAAAAATTTAAATTTTGGCGATCATAGCAACAATTTTCCACAATAAGGCATACCCCCGTTATCAAGCAATACACCAAGTTTCATTTGCCAAGGATGAGTATGCACGATTTCATCTGTCGGCTTGCAGATATTGTATCCCCTTGGGTCCGTTTCTTACTGGTATTAAGACGCGCGAAAGGGAGGAACAATGTATGACTAACATTTTTGATCAATTCAGTAGTGAAATTTGTACTTGTGTACATAGCGATCAAGTTTAATGAATTATTAGGGGTTCACTCTTTTGAGGAGGATTAAAGTATTCATTTGAATACCCAGATGAAAAACGCTTAAAGACCTCGAGGCTCCATAAACCTAATGCATCCCATTAATACAGGATTTAAGGCCATAAAACCATACACCATTGAAATGTAGACCGTGTACTAGACGCTTAAACACTTTATTAACACTTTATTTTTGGTGATCTACTGAAACATAAGGCTTGAGTATGACAGGCTATTACATTTCTGTATTCATTACCAAGACTTTTGCTAGAAAACTAACCCATCTTTCAACATGGGAATTTATGTTTATATCACTTATTCTCTTACTTGTTTGTTCAAAAGCCTACCCATACACCTAACAATAAGCAATATACTTTTATTTCTATATTTTCCGGATTTGGAACACGATGATCAATCTACTATCATCTTCCTTTTATGCTTCAAAACTGACTTTTAAGATTTTTCAATTGTTTTTGTATTTTTCACATTTTTCTATGTTTTTGTATTTTTTAAACCCATTTCTCCCCCTAAAATCAAAAACCATTTTAAAGAAAATATTTACAAAACAAAACTTGACCTGGTGAACGGTTACTCAAAGATCGGAATCCATAACCTCGGGAGCACTCACTTCTCCACCTCCTATGTTCTCAATACCATTTAGCCCCAACAAAAACAAAAATATGTTTATATTGAAAGCTTTAGTAAAAAGATAAGCTTTTTGTTCATCGGTGTGAATTTTGTCTACGGTAATCAACTTCTTCTCGTAATAGTCACGGATGAAGTGATACCGTATGTCAATATGTTTAGTTTTTGAGTGACTTATCGGGGTTTTAGTTATGGAAATAGCAGCGATATTATCTACAACAATCGGAGTAGTAACAAAATTCAAACCGTAGTCGCGCATTTGTTGTTGTATCCACAAAACGTGGGAACAACAGTTAGAAGCAGCTACATATTCATCCTCACAGGTGGATAGTGACACAGTCGTCTGCTTCTCACACTGTCATGTCACCAACCTGCTACCAAAGAATTGACAGCCGATAGTGGTAGATTTGGCATTTAGCTTGCAGCTTCTATAGTCAGAATCAGAATATGCTCTCAGCTCAAATACATCGTCTCGAGAATACCAAAGACCGACATCTGGACACCACTTAAGATACCAAAGTATCCGCTTCACCAAAGTTAGGTGAGAGACCCTTGGATTGGATTGATATCAGACACACAAACACATCGGATACATGATGTCTGGCCTTGAAGCAGTAAGATACATGAGTGAACCAATCATAGAACGGTAGAGTTTTTCATCGAATTTCTCCCCGGTGGGATAAGGACCAATTCCATGATTTAGCGGAATAGGAGTGCTGCTTAGCGATGAGTCAACCATATTGAATTTTTCGAGGATATTGTTGACATATTTTGTCTGGTGAATAAAAATCCCATCAGACCCTTGTTCGACTTGCAATCCTAAGGAAAACTTCAACTCTCCCATAGCGCTCATTTCAAACTTTGACTTCATAACATCCTCAAAATCTTTGCACATCACATCGTTTGTTGACCCAAAAATGATATCGTCCACATAGACTTGGACTATCAGCAGATGACCGTCTGTTTCCTTAGTGAAAATGTATAATACAAAGTGCCACGAACAAAGTTGTTGTCTAACAAGTGTTTAGACAAAGTATCATACCAAGCTCTCGGGGCTTGATGAAGACCATAAAGCACTTTGTTGAGCAGATACACTTTGTCTTTGTGAATAGGATCAACAAACCCCGGTGGTTGTCCTACAAAGACTTCTTCGCCCAATTTACCGTTCAGGAAAGTAAACTTTGCATCCAACCGGTAGACCTTGAATCCCTTCCAAGATGCAAAAGCTAAGAAAATTCTAATTACTTCAAGTATAGCAACAGGAGCATAGACTTCGTTAAAATCGATTCACTCTCTTTGATTATATCCAAGAACCACCAATTGTGCCTTGTTTTTGAAAATTATCCCATTTTCATCCCTTTTGCACTTGAAAACCCACTTGGTATTATTGCAACGTTTGTTATCCGGTAGATCAACAAGTTTCCATACCCTAAGCTTTTCAAATTGCGACAGTTTTTCTTCCATCGTATTGACCAACTTTCGTCGGTCAAACCTTGTTTATATGTCTTCGATTCAATTTGTGAAATGAAATATCTGAACGAGAACAGGCTCTGAAGAGGAGCGACTTGAGTATAATAGCAACTAAGACTTTGGTCAATCTTATTACGAGTACGAACACCAGAATTAAGATCTCCAATAATATTCTCTTCCGGGTGATATGATAAAGTTCGAGGCATAACTTTATCAGGAACTATCGTATCATTAGGAAGATTCGTGACATTTTCATCATTAGCCAACTCATCAGAAAGCATAGTATCAGAGGTAACATGAGCAGAAATAGGTGTTGATTGAATCAAAGACTCAATCACATCATTGTGATATTCACCACCATCATCAAGGGATGGTATAGCCGGCGTATCATCAACATGGTCATCAACATCAGGTGTCAGATTTTCATTAAATATTGAAACTTATTGTGTAGGAATTTCATGCCCACCATCAACCATTTATTGAAATAACAGTGTTTCCATTTCATCAGTAATTTCTTCTTCTGGAAATGAGAAACAATTCCACAAGCTGTCATGGTCAAACATCCATGAGTCGCCATTTCTTTAAATAGGAGAAGCATATCTTTGACAGTCCACATGTTGTACTTGCACAATCTGGTTGATGCTAGGTAAGTATACATGTCTTAAAAGACTAGCATAACCCACAAAGAGACCCTCCAAAGACTTAGCACCGAATTTACCATCAGGATCCAAGACTGTACATTGAGATCCGAATGGCACAAGCCACTTCCAATTAGGCTTACGTCTATTAACTAGCTCGAAACAGGTTTTGCCAAACATCTTTACTGTCAGAACACGATTAAGAGTATAACTAGCCGAGGCAACATCTTCCGACCAGAAACTAACAGGTAATTTCAAATCAGCCAACATTGCCCTAGCTGTTTCAATCAGTTTCGTATTCTTTCATTCAGCAACTCCATTTTATTGTGGTGTATAGGAAGCACTAAATTCATGAAGAATACCACGCTCGCTACAGTATTGAAGTATACAGTTGTTTCTGAACTTTGTACCATTTTCGCTTCGAATTCTTCGGATTGGCAAATTATATAACAACTTAAGCTTTTTGAACAAAATCATCAAGTTGTCGAAGGTCTCATATTTCGATTCAAGAAACATCACCCACGAGAAGCGTGAGTAATCATCAGTGACCACCAAACAATAAAGTTCCCTAGTGATACTCTTGATATTCACAGGACAAAATAAATCCATATGCACCCTCTCGAAAGGTAAATTGATTGAATTCAGAGACTTCGTCGGGTGCGACTTCTTCTTTTGTTTACCCTTCTTACAACTCAAACAATCAACACTCAAATGAAAACACTTGACATTTACTCCTTCAACGAAGTGATTATAAACAAGATAGTTCATCTTGCGAATATTGATATGACCCATGCGACGATGCCATAATACCGACTCCTTTTCAGAAGCCTTGGTGACAAAACACAGTACAGTACCTTGAGTCGATGATGCAACATTCATGTTAAGCACATAAAGATCATTTTCCATTGGATCTTTCATCAAAATCCATTCTTCTGAAATCATATACACAGCCTTAAGAATCATACAATCTTGACTTGTAAAGTGTGTTGAAAAGCCTTTGTCACAAATTTGAGAGATGCTCAGCAAATTATTCTCAAGCTCCGTGATGTAATTCACATTTTTGAACATCACTTTCCCGTTCGATAAAATACCTTCACTAACAATCTTCCCTCCTTGATTCCTGCAAATCCCACATATCCTCCTCGAATAGATTGAACATTCTTTAGCAAATGAAGATTTCCAATCATATGTCGAGAGGCTCCACTATCCATAATCCAACGTGAGTCATTGGATCTTGAAAGCCCCTACAAAATAAGCAATTAGTGAAACAAGGAAACCCAAGCCTTCTTGGTCTTCGGATGTTTCAATTTCTCATAGAAACAATCATCATAACAATCATCCTCAGAATCGATAAAAGATTCAACCGATGAGCATGATTTGAATGAATTAGTAGACTCGGATTTTAAAGGTTCAACTCCTTTATCTTTCTCAATTTGAGACAAATCAACATTAATCCTTGATTATACTTTAACCACCCACTTTTGTCCAACGAAACTTTTCTTCTTGTAAAACCTTCATTTTTCTTACCATTTGAAGATTCACCTACTTCAAAAATCTTTTTGACAAGTTCGTTATCCACACCTCTTTTTTAATTTTTTAACAGGAGGAGATGTAGATTTAGATGGAACTTTTTCAAATGACTTTTTGTTTACCACATGTTTATAATATTGAGATTGAGAGAATCGTTTAGGACAAGAATAGAACAAATGTCCTTCTTCATTACAACAGAAACTCTTCCTCTTATCAACAAAATTGTTAACAGGATGAACCTGTATCTCTTGTTTCTCTCTTTCAGCTTTGAGTTTATAAAACTTATCATTAGATTGCCTCGTAAAAATAACCTCTTTTTGTTCCTCAGAGGTCTCACCTTTAACAAAAACAATCTTTTGAAAACCATCTTGTGGTTTTACAGACCCTTGGTTACCCTCTTGAACCCAATACCCTTTCTTTTATAGTAAAAACTGGTTTTAGCAAATTTAGAATTCTGATTACTAGTTTTACCATGTGATTGAGTTTTAGATTTTTCAAATTGATTACCACTTATAACTATTTCTTGAGATGTAACTTATGTTTCATACAACAAATATTCAGCAGCTTGTTTGTCTATCTCACTTTCAAATTCAGAACTATGAATAGATTTAAGAACTTGCTTTGTTGTGCTGAATCAGACACCACGTTCATCGCCTTAAGAAATCCTTCAGGTTCTTTTGGAACATAAGAGCTCCAAATTGGTGGCAGAACAACATGATATATTGGAATTTCTTTCGGAATAATATGATCCAAACATATTGAGAGGCAGAATAAATTTTAAGTTCAACACTTTCAATCTCAATTTTAGTTAGGTGAACTTCTCTTTTAAGTTCCGCTTTCTCATCAACATGTCTATTGATGGCAATTTGTTTATCTTCAACCATGTGAGTGAGCGTAGAAATCGTTTTCTCATCTTGTAGAATTTTCATCCACAAGTTTTTCTCATACGATTGAAGCTTATCATAAGCCTCTTTTACATTTTGATTATCAAGAAACATCTTATCATAATCATCTTTTAGTAAATTAAAATCTGTTATTAATGAATTAATAACAAATTTCTTTTCTTCATATGACTCACAATTCTGTTTAATTTCTTCAATATAAAATTTTACCTGACCAGCCATGTTTGCATGAAGAATAGGTGCCTTTCCTACCTCACGAGTCATTACTTGATCAACAGTCTCAGAATTACACACTTCTCCCATATTTGCTGCAACTTGAACTCCATCAGTTTTCCTAGTCTCCTCTTGCTCATCATCAATTCCAAAGTCAATCTTTCCATGAGGAACCTCTTCGCCATTAAAACAACCTACAAAACTCTCAGACACTTCAGGTGGCAAAAACGAATTAAAGAATTCATTAGGAATCGGGTCAAAACTTTTAGGATAATTTATCTCCTCAGAATCACTAGACATCTCTTCTTGATCATCACTCATCACTCATTCCTTCACTTTCAGTCTTCTCAGTAACAACAACATTTTCTGCATCATTCCTGATTTGTTGTTCCCCAACTTGTGAACATTAACTAATTACCTCTGCCACATTAGCCTTATGAACAATGGAATTCCAGTTAAAACCCTCATCCAATTGTGTATGACACGCCTTTGATGACGAAGCTTCAGGTTTCTTTGATGACTCAGCATGTGTAGGCGAACTTTGATGATATATTGCTTGTCGGTTGTAATCCTTACCAAACGGATTAGGTCTAGAATCTCCAACTTCTGGATTAGTACATTCCCTCTTGAAGTGACCCTTCTCTTTGCATCTAAAACACCGGACTTTGGACTTGTCAAATCCAAGTTTAGCAGTCGTTCCATCAAGGCAATTCTTACCGATGATCTCTCCAAATCTTTGTGCCCTTCTCACAATACTTTCGATACACCAACGAATATCAAGCATCTCCATTTCCTTAGGATCAGTCTGATCATAGTCTTCTTTAGTCATGTTGTAATTACCAATACGCTCAACAATCAAACACTCATACGACTCAAGGACATATCCTAAGAAAGCCAAGTTCTTGAATGTTTTCAACTGTCAGTCCATTGTTGTTCTTGATGTTAACAACAATGTTGCATTAAACAACATCAAATGGTGGACTAATAGGTTTAGGGTATAGATCAGGAACACAATTGGGTGTTGAGCTAGTTCCAGAGTAAGTGCTTGTGTAAAGAGGTATGTTGGGGGTTGACTCGATTGAGAATTCCCACCAAAACTACTATTTGTAACATAAGCAGTTTGAATCTTTTGGCTCGGTGCAATCACCGATTGTGATGAGTTAAAATATAATCTGGTGTCTTGTGTTACTAATGAATTCTTCATCTTCTGTTTCTTACGAATCTCAAGCTCATGTGCGTCCAACTTTTAAATGAATCGGGCTAGAGTCAATCTTGCATAGTTGATCGAGTTTAATTGTTAAATCATTTTGAAGGTTTCCCAATCATTAGATAAAGAAGCATCAAGCTTTTCAATGCATTCATATTCTTCTTTATCTATTCCCAACCTTTTCATCTCATTCACTAAATGACAGTATCTCTCAATCAACTGAGCCATCGACTCACCTTTGACCATAGTAAAAATGTCAAACTCTTTCTTTAACAGTGCCATCTTTGACTTTCTCATGTCAGGATTCCCGTTATTATTATTCAGTAAAGCTTCCCATATTGAGTGATATGAACCATTGTGTTGCAATAATTGAAAGATCTCAGATTTGATTAATTTTTGAAACAAATTCATCATTTTTTTCTCATGAATAAATCTTGCCTTGTCAACTTCAGGAATTTGAGATAATCTATGACTCCTACCATTCTCATTTCATGGAATGATATATTCAACCTCGGCTTGTACATAAGTTTCAAACTTATCTACCCAACTAGGATAGTCTTCCATTCTAAGTAGCTTTGGTGGCTTGGTTGATGTTCCCATTTCGTTTTCCAAGTTAATATTCTGAACAATCGGTGATGTGTGTGTCACAAACAAATTTAAATCCTTCATCTTTGCAAATTCATCACAAAAACTAAGAAAATATTGTTCACAACAGTGTATAACCTACACTCAACGTATAACCTCTTATCCGGATATAATCAATGTAGCGTATAACCAAATCCACGTGTAACTCACTTATACGATCAAGATCATAGTGTATAACCAGCTTATACGTTTAAACAACTAATAAGGATGGATAACAACATATACGTGAGACAGAACACCTTATGCGCCAGACGCACTGTTCATCTTTTACAATCAAAATCTTGAATTTGAGCTTGAATTAATCAAAATCACTCGTGCAGAAATGATTATTAGGTAACAACGAACATCTTCAAATCGGTAATGAAGTTGACTAAAAAATCTTCAAACAATTAACCACATAATGTGTTGTAATCAGTAGAGAATATGAGCCTCATGACAAAACAGGCGCGACGATCAGTTGGACCTTTGAATCATTAACATCTCTTTTTTTATTGACTTCCTCCTTTTTTAAATCCACAGGAGGTTCACTTCAGGTTGCTGTTCAAATGAGTGAAGTTATTGAATTCTAATTAGACCTAACAAGAACGATATCATGCCCTGTAGGATTTGAACCTACGACATCAGGTTTTGGAGGCCCACGTTCTACCGAACTGAACTAAGAACACTTTCTTATCATAGTAGATATGACTATAAAGAAAGGTACATGATCCAGATCATGCATGACATAATTTACGTGAAAACGTTATGATTCGGATCGATTAACTTGTTATTTTCTATACTAAACAATATCGCAAAATAATATCGTAAAGGATTAACAACACATTCACTTGTAAGTTCTGATATATTGATATAACAACTTGAGTACAAAATCAGAACTGTTACAAATTGTTACAAAATAATGAACATGACAACCTATTTATACTACTACAGTACCACGTATAAGTCCATGGTCAGCGTATAAGACTTATACGCCCGTGTAAGTCTTATACGGATGATTGTGACTTATACACTACAAATAGTTTACCTAAATGAAATAAATGACATTATGAGCCCTTTACATAATACATTTGACATAGTTAGCTAATTAGACCTAGCATTAGACATCAATGCTCTAACAGGGTTTACGTGATATCACATTGAAAGATCCTTTCACGGGATTTACAATTAATATTGTCTTATTTCTATTATTCGGAAATAATAGAAATAACAATGTACCACCCAAAGCAAGACAAACTCCAGCCATTAGAAAATCTAGATTGCCAACCTCCTTTGAAGAATTGGCACAACTAATCACACAACACGTTAACACTTCTTTGGAGTAACAAAATGTTAACCAAGATGTTAGGCGAGGCCAAGAATGTGGTACAAGTAATGCTACTAGTAATGGACCTACTATTGGAACTCCGCCATGAAGAAAAAGCCTAAAGATATCCTACGATGGATAAAGAAAATGGAGTCTGACAATCGGATATTGTACTTCTAAGAAGAGAGTAAAGCATGCATCATTCTTATTTCAAAATAGGGCTCTATTTCGATGGAACACTCCTATTCAGAATCTGGGAAAAGACGTTGCTTATGGTCTTACCTAAAATGATTTTAAGGATATACAATATTATCCCATAAGAAAGCTTCAAAATATTGAAACTGAATCCCAAAATTTAGCCATGGAAGGTGCTGAAGTTAGTACACAATACACATACTTCTTATTAAGTGATCAGGAAGATTATCATCACATATGCTTACACCCAGCGTGTCAACATCAAAAGAATAGGCACCTCAGATCAGGACCAAGGTAACCTCTTGAGACCCAACAACAACCCCAGCTGCTCGAACTTGGTAAAATTACCAATGATGATGTCGTTCAAAAGGGAGTGTTGTTTTAAAAAGGAATAATGGGAAGAGCTAATACCAAATGCCCAAGAGTAAGACTTGTGTAAATAGTCATGTTGGTTCTTGCAAGAGATATACCAACAGTAGCAAGCTTAGACATCTAGTACGAAATTTCCCTGAGAGACAACGTATAGCCTGCGATAAATGAAACCAAGATTAGAATGCTAGAGAAGAGCAAGGAAAGCTCGCAAGCATTCACTAAATTTTCATCAGTATGATTCTAATAAATACCCATTATATTCTTGTACTTTTGATACTAGAGCCAATTTAAATATTGTCTCTAAGCGATTAGAGTCACTTCTTAGTAGAAAACTAGTTAATTAGACAAAATTATTCAATAAAGTTTTCTTATGGAATTAGAAACCGATATAGTCATCCATGATTGTAATCTCATGTAAGAAATCCTTAACCTGTGTAATGATTATGTACCTTTCAAATTAGACAATCTCAATATAGGCATAGGTATAGATTAGTTATCTAAAAATCATGTTGCAATCGTGGGTTTGAAAAGGCTATTACGTTTACAACTCGCAAATGGTGAAACTCTAGCAATCCTTGGTGAGTAGTGTGATACCAAATTGAACTTTGTTACCTCAAAAAACAAGCTATTTCCTGTAACTCAAGATTATCTGGATGTTTTTCCTAAAAGAAAAAAAAAAATTCATGGATAAATCTCGTCAACAAAGATCTGGATTAGACTTGATCTTGTCAGGATACTGCACCTGTAGCCCGATCTCCATATATATTAGCACCGTCAGTAATGCAAGAACTACCTAATCAACTTCAAGAACTACTGGATAAAGGTTTCGTAAGACCAAGTTCCTCGCCATGGGAGCACCAGTTCTGTCGTGAAGAAGAAAGAAGGTTCTTTCCGAATGTGTATCGATTATCGAGAATAGAATAAACAGGACATCAAGAATCGGTACCCACTACCGAGGACGAAGGATTTGTTTGATCAATAGCAAGGATTCAGTTACTACTCCAAAAATCTATCAAAGATCTGGCTATCATCAGCTAAGGGTTGCGGAAACAGATATTACAAAGACCTCTTTTAGGACGGTTATGGTCATTATGAGTTCTTGGTCATTCCATTTGGTTTAACCAACACACTAGCAATATTTATGAATCTCATGAATAAAAATTATAAGCCTTACTTGGATAAATTCATGATAGGATTCATCGATGATATACATATCTATTCACGAACCAAGAAAGATCATGAGCAACACTTTAAGATGGTTTTAGGATTGATTAAGAACGAGAAGATGTATGTAAAAATCTCTAAGTATAGTTTCTAGCTTCGAGAAGCCCATTTTCTCGGACACGAAATCAATGAGAAAGGCATGCACGTTGAAAAAAAATTGAAGCTAAGGATTTGGAGACACCAAGGTCTCAAACCAAAGGGCGACAACTTTTAAATCTAAATGGGTATTGGCAGGGATTCATCGAGAACTTCTGTAAGATAGCTCAACCCTAGACGCTACTAACCAAGAAAGAAAGTAAATACGATTAGACCGAGAAACAAGAGGAAGTTTATCAGCTACTAAAACAAAAGGCTTCAAAGCACACGTATTATTATACGTCGGGTGCTTAAGCACGATAATTACAACCTCGTCTAGTAAACACTTAGACGGCCAAAGACAAACAACTCGATGAACAACCCTTAAACCCTATACAAAGTGTTCTATATATAAGGAACCAGAACAATCTAGCCCAATAACCCAATAACACCAAAAAGCCCACCGAGATCCTTTAGGATCTCAGTTTACATATGCAGCCCAACCCCATATTACATACTCAGCCCAAACACATATAGACTAAGTACAAACCACTCTAATCTAGGCCCAACAAGGTGTATAGTGCACCTATCTTGTCCCTCCCAGAAGGAACACATGGGTTTGTAGTTTATTATGATATTTCATGATTAGGTATTAGATGCATGCTTATGCAGAAAGACAAAAGTTATAGCCTACGTACCTGATAGCTCAAAGTGCACAAGAAAAAATATATAACTCATTATTTGGGCTAGGAGTTGTTATTTTTTCTCTAAAAATCTGAACGCATTATCTTTATGGTATGAAGTGTAAGATCTACACTTATCATAAGAACCTTCAGCTTACTGTCCCTAAAAACCAAAACTCAACATGAGGTAACCCATTGAGAAAAACTACTCAATGGTTATGACTATGATATTCGTTACCACACATGTATAGAGAATATTGCAACTAATGATTGAGTAGAAAGGAAAATTAAAACTTGTTACGCATACGTGTGATTAGATTAACAATTCAAACAAGTCTTGAAACTTGGACTCGCAATGCTTAACGCAAAGCCTTAAAAAAACCTAAAGGCTAAAACTCTAAGAGTATTAGAATTAGAATTTAAACCTAAAACTAAGAACACTTAAAGGCCCGAGTTTAGGTACTTCGATATGGGAACTTATGTAGATTAATATTAGACGAACGCATAAGTCTAGATACTTAATCCATTCAGGTTCTACAAAGACGTACAATGGTCTCCAAGAATTCTATTAGTAGTCCAATATGAAGGGAGACATTACTATCCTTGTCAACAACTAGTTGACATGCTTCAAGTTTCTATCAAACATTAGGAACCATATGGACTTCTAGAATAACCTAAAATTTCTCAATGGAAATAGGAGTATATCATCATAAAATCACAACGAACACCTAGATGTACAACACTATCTAAATAATCCAGTTCGGCTCATTCTTTATAGCCTTTATAGATCGATTGGTTCATTCTCTGCCCATTAGGAATAAGACAGATGTTGGAACCCGATCTGTATCAATTCAATAACAATAACAGATCTCAGATCTGTGTATAATCGATTAATACCTTAACTATAGATCTAGCTCATAATTACGTATGATTAAGTGTTATATGTGTATATGTATTATCAGTATGTATGTATTAGTGATTGTATAATATTAGGATGAAGATCGAGAGAGGATTTTGACAAAGGTTCGTTAATTAACTCTCAAAAACTTAACTTAAAACGTGAACAGTGTTCACTATATATAGAAGATAGGTCTGGTTCGCTAACATTCCCTAGCGAACCAGCTTTCTCAAACTCGGTTATCTTTGACCTAATTTATCTAAAACTTTACCTAATATGTTCTTTAACTCAAGAACCTCATTCTCAAGCTCGGTTATCTTTGACCTATGTTTCAAGATTTCTTGAAATTTTTTATCATTAATTGTCATTTTAACAGATAACTCGGCTTTGGGATCATGATTACTTGTCGACAATGCTTCAATCTTTTCACAAGATCTCATTTGAGATTCGAGAGATTGTCGATAAGTATCCTTTAGAGAAGAAATTTCTCTCACTAAATTGTCATTGTGATTATTTAAAGATTCTAACTTAGGTTTGTTAGATTCACAATCGGCACAATTTACTTTAACAGATGATGTAGCAGAAATATAATGACTAACCTCGTTTATCTTAGCCATGCATGCAAAGACTGTTGTAGGCTTGTCACAGGAATCATCAGAATCCGATCCAGAGTCATTATCAGAAGATATTTCACTTCCACTAGCATCATGAAAATCTTGAGTCAACCCGAACAAAGCCAAATTAGCTTGATTATCGTTGCACGGTAATCGTTGTGACCAATCATCTCCATTAGCTAGCATTGCTTGTGACCCAGAACTTGATGGTTTTTTCTCAGCATCATTACCTCGTGGTGTTGAAGAGTTTGAACTTTGACCACGAGGACCATTATATTCCTTTTTCGGTTTGTCACACTCTTTTGCAAAATGACCGAATTCTTGGCAATTATACCATTTCACCTTCAACTTGTCAAATCCCAACTTCTTGTTTAGAGCGGGAAGATCTTTTCCGGTTCTTTGCATGAGTCTTTTCACCTTTCGAACAATCATTGCCATATTCCATTTTAAATCCATGATTTCTAAGTCGTCTAGATCAATCTGATCATAGTCTTCATCGGTCAGATCACTAGTGGCAATTTTACTACTCACCAGATTTTCGTAAGAAGTCATGAAAGCTGATAGAAAGGCACAGTTTTGTTCAGCTTCTTTCATGTTGACGTTTGGAGATGAAGAGTATTGATTTTTCGAAGAAGAATTTCCTGAACCAGCAGAAATATTTGGTGATCCAGAGTCACCAGAGTGTAAAAACATGCTCTAGGATCACTATAAATAGTTGTTTCATTTTCTCTTGCGTTCTGTGTCAGAAAAGCAGTGATCGGTGAGATTGTTGAACTTAGAGGCATGCTACCACCATAGAAAGCAGGATCTTGACTTTCCTTTGATGACTTTTGACACTTGAGATCTTACTCACGAGCTTCAATCTTTTGTAAGAACTCACTTGCAGTCAAGTCTTCATTGAAATAACTGTTTTCTTTCAATACCATTAGAAAAGTAGAATACGAACTTGGTAATGCACTCTTAATAGTATCAATCTCAGAAATTTCCAACTTCATTTTATCCATTTCTGCAATCAAGTGATTAAATCTCGTAGTCATCTCTTCAACCGTTTCACCTTTAAGTAAACTAAAGTTTCTGAATTGAAATTTAAGCATCACCTTTTTGCTTTCAGCTGTGTTTCCCATACTTCTCATTCGGATATGTTGAAACAAAGAAGCACATATTTTAATACTACCCACTTGGTGAAATATATTTTCAGGTAAAGCCATGGTTAGAGTAGACTACGCTTTTGTCTCTATCTCTAGTGCCTTTTTTCTCTTCTTGTGAGTATTGAGATATAGCTTTAGGTCTGAATCCGATAGTCTCATCTCCAATCATAGAAATAGTATAAACTTCATCTAAACAATATGAGCAGTCAGGATGAACTGATCCTAGATGAGCGCGAAACCTAGGTTCCCATTTGGCAAAATCACTGAACTTCATCAACCTTGGACATTTGGAATGTGAATCTATCTCGGTATCAAGTTGCAGCATTTGTTGCATCAACATGTTTTGAGACGCTAATGCATACATACCGGCCATTTTCAAAAAGTTAACAAATTTCAATGGCGTAACGAATCAAGTGTAACGAATCAAATGTAATGAATAAGGTTAACGAATGGTGAATGTAACGAACTGTAACAAACTTTTAAACAGTTATACCGAACTAACGAATCAAAGCTAAGATTGATTAGATAGCGAATCAAGATTGATTTTAACGAATTAGACTAACGAATCAGAAAGTCAAGCTAACGAATTAACTAACAAATTAGCTAACGAATTGTTAAAAGAAATCTTGACGAACTAGTATTCAATAGCGAATTACTAAGAAAGACTTAGCGAAAGAAATAACGAACCGGCTACAGTTGATTAGCGAATCAACTATAACGAATCAGGTTGTTACAACGGTTTGTAACTAACCCTGACACCTTATGCCACGTGGCAAGGTTGTTACGACACAAATCCCAAAGTGAACGCGTGTCACACGAATCAGTTAACCCAAATAACGAATTAGATAACACGAATCAATTATTGATGAGAACTGGCTAACGAATCGCTTGAAGTTTATAACGAATTGACTAACTGTGATGACGAATCAAAGGAGATAATGTAACGAATCATCAAGAAGATGATAGCGAATCATATTCATCATCAGATCTTCAAATCTTCAAAGAAGATTTCCAGAAATCTGGAAATGATGAACACCAAAACCCAGAAACCCAGAAGCCTAAGATTCGTAATACAATCTCAATTCTTAACCAAAACTCACAAATAACCTACCAAAACACTCGTAACTCAATCACGAATCCAATATACCAAACCTCGTAACCGATTATCTCCGATAACCAACTCAATTATACCAAAATACACCCCTGTTTTGGCCTTAAACCAAAACCGATACCAAATCTACTCAAAACCAATCCAAATCTCAATTCCAATTCACAAAACCTTTCCAATACTCATAACAGCTCAAATCTAATCCAACTCGTCCATAATTCGCTCAATTAACTTTAATTTGATTTAATTTAACCAAAAACAGAATACTAATAATAACGAATACTAATTAACTGTCAAAACAACTAAATCAAGTGTAATTCAAGCCCCGAAAGCTTTGATACCACTTGTTTGAACCCGATCTGTATCAATTCAATAACAATAACATATCTGAGATCTGTGTATAATCGATTAATACCTTAACTATAGATCTAGCTCATAATTACGTATGATTAAGTGTTATATATGTATATGTATTATTAGTATGTATGTATTAGTGATTGTATAATATTAGGATGAAGATCGAGAGAGGATTTTGACAAAGGTTCGTTAATTAACTCTTAAAAACTAAACTTAAAACGTGAACAGTGTTCACTATATATAGAAGATAGGTCTGGTTCGCTAACATTCCCTAGCGAACCAGACGCTACTTCGTTACATACATAAATCAGACGAAACACCCCCTAATTCGTTAACATCCCCTAATGAATTAGGAGGGAATAAGCTTAAGTCTTAGTTCGCTAAACAGCCTTAGCGAACTAGACAATACATATAACGAACTAACTTAATTGTTTATTACATTAAACATAAACCAAATACGTTAACGATAATTACAAAAACTCAAGACGCAAAACTGTGCACTAACAACAGATAAAAAAATTGACTGACTCATGACGAAAAGAATACTAGATTAATATTCTAAGGTAAATTAACAATTACGGTTATAGAACGTAATTGTGAATTTACAAGTGCATTTGAACACTAATATGACTTTTCTATCTCAGGGATTTGGCAACCTCTCTAAGAATCTTTGGAGTATTAGCCAGCATTGGCAAAGTTTCCCAAAACAATTATCTTCCTGTATTGGGGTCCCATGGTTGGGAGCCTTATATGGAAATAAAATAAGTCAATCATCACATTTCTATCGAAGTTGAGGGAAATTGAAGTTTCATTATATTAGACCTTTTGAAATAGCCAATCGAGTGGGTCTGGTAGCATGCAAGCTTGAATTACCAACAGTATTTAGTAAAATATTTGACACATACCACGTGCCTAATCTAAATAAATACATGACTGACAAATCACTGATCATTCCATTTGACGAAGTCCCAGTAGACAACAAGCTTCGATATATTGTAAAACATGCTGAAATCATGGATTGAAAATCGAGTAACTAGGGCAAAACAAAATAGAACTAGGAAAAGTCAGGTTGAATTCGAGTCATGAACCTGCAATAGCAGGGGCATGACGGAATCAGATGAAAATAAAATATTCCCACCTTTTCCCTATAGAATCATACACAAGTGTTACCTCCAAAATTTCGGGACGAAATATCTAAAAGGAGGAAAGAATGTGACACCTGATTAACTTAAGTCTAACTAGTTCTAATGTAATACATGATTATGTAAATGAAATATTATAATAAATGAAATGATGATATTTAAGTTCCAAAAAAACTCTAAAATATATATACTTTATTTTAGTTCGAAAAAGTTCAAGTTTGTCGCGTAGCAAACACTACGCGAAACAAACAACGGTAATGACTTAAATAAGAATAAATGTCCAAACGTGTGAGGAATGACTCGAAAAATTATAACTATAATAAAAACAATAGTAATAAGTGATAAACTTGTTTTTAGAAGTTTCATTTCGAAAAATTTAGAAAGTTTATGGTTCAAGAGCTAGTGTCTGACACCGGACGAGTCCGAACTCAACTGTCACCAAATTTCAGCTTCTTTTATCTGTATTGTCAGAAATCCAATATCTGTTAAAACCAGATAAAAAGTTTTAGAAACGAAGTTTGTTTGGTTAGTTAAAATTCGCAAAACATAAACCTGAAAAACTTAGAACTTGTTTAAAATTTAACAAAAACCACTCATACCATACCACCCATTGTTTTGCATGCATCCATCCTCATCATAGCCTAGATATGTGTTGGATGATTTCAAAAATTTCCAAGTTAACCTACACTAACACATCACCAAATCTAATCCCACATATCACCACTCTACTGCTCTTCCCTCCTCCCTTTAAATACAATTACATCCCACCATCACTTTTCATCATTTTCAAAATTCACAACACACATATAGACCATAAAAGATTAAGCTAGAATGGAAGTTTGAGTGAGTTGCATGTGGATTTGGAAGCTAAAAGAAACAAGAAAATCAAGTCATTGTTAGGATCTTTTATCATCTTTTAAATTTCACCAAAAAAATCCAAGGTAAAATCATAATCCATGAGTTCGGTATATTGATTTTTAGTTATGGTTTAGTAATAATGGTTAAAGAAATTTGAAAGATTAAAAGGAAAAGTGTGTGCATGAGCGAGTAATCATGAGTTTGTTTGTGTGTATGGATGTGGGGACCAAAAATCCACATGCATGTGTACATACATGAATTTAGTTGTACTATTGTTGTTGTCTTAGGAAAGAATAGTCTTGATTTGTCACTTTGAATGACTATAATATAATAAATTTAATATTTATAAAGTTGGTTTATAAATAAGTGTTGACTAGATAATGTTAGTTAACTTCATTGGCATGACTAAAACATGAACTTTATAATAATGAAATTGAGTGTTTTGGTGTTTAATTAAAAAGCTAGAGTTTGGTGTATTATAGACGATTCTTGAAGAAGTCGGTGATAGGATTTTGTTAGAATACATAATTTGATAGTTGAAATATATCAAAGTTAGACTATTGTAAAGACTTGTTGGTTATTACTAATAATTAAAACTTTTTGTTAAGTGCATAGTTATTTTAATTTTGAAATGGATGTTTAATATATTTGAACTTGAGAGATTGTTAAAAAGTGATTATAATTATGATAATAGACACCATGCTAGCATTACCAAATTTTTGGTGGAAATATATATAATTGGTACTTACTCTAGATTGAAAATTTATTTGTTATACTCATGGAAAAATCTCTAGTTGATGAAATAATGACATGACTAGGGTATAGACCCGTGTTACACACGGGTTGAAAAACATGTCAACAATCATAATAAATTTAAACAAACAATTCAAGCAACACAAAACTTCTTCAGACTTTCGGACCAAAACTTTCAAACTTGCCAACTTAAAACATATTTCTAACTTAAACCATGAATCAAAAACGATATATCAATAAAAACTACATCATGATGTATGAAGTCATAAAGTCTTGTTTATTAAACAGTCTTCAAAATACAAAGAAGTGTGTTGTAATTTTTTATACTTGCAAAGAAGAAAACTAAAATCACCACAAAATCAAATTCATTGTAATGTTAATAAGAGAAATAAAGGTACACACAATTCACAAACTTATAAACAAATCGTAAATCTCAATATATATCCTTGAAGTGAAAGAATGAATTTTATGATAAGAATTATATAGAGATAGTCATCATATTATCATACACTTAATAATAGAAGTTTTTTGACAAACGTATGACACGGTTTTTATTTATAAATGATTTAGATAAACTTTGTAAGAATGTGATCGAATTATGATGGCAGTTTTTGTCTAAATCTGAATATTAAATTTGAATATTAAAGTGTGTCGATTTCGGTTTAATTTGAATATTCATATTTTGTCAAATTTGGTTACGAAATGATTTATATATGAAAAATGAATATGTCGTTTTAGTTAAAAAATATAATAACTTAAAAATAACTTGTGATGACACGAATTCATACCGAACAAATTTGATACTATTTTAATATTAAAACAGCTCATTTCGAAATAATTACATAATATAAAAAATGATTAATTAGTCAACTTTAAAAAAACATGGAAAGGTTTTTGATTATTGAAATATTATAGTCAGGGGTTTATTTTAGACATTAATTTTGACATTTAGACAAAATAAAAATGGTCAAATATAAGAAAATAGAAAGTTTGTTGAGATTGAATACTATGGAAAGCTTTAAAAGTTTGAATTTAATTTGTAAAATTCCTTTTTAATCGGGTTCAAATATGTTATGACTATTAACCATAAATTAAGCAATTATAGTGACTAATCAAAATTTGAAATTTTAATATAAATTCGAAATGATTTATTTCAAATTTCATATTTAAGCAACAACGTACTATATTTTCAGTAACATTATAATTAAAAGTAAGTTATAATGATGTTTCTAATTTTAATTTCGAATAGAAGAATAAAATTATTAATTTAGGGGTTTATTTTTAGACATTAATTTTAACATTTAGGCGTAATTAAAAATGGTCAAATATAAACAAATGAAAAGTTGGTTGACATTAAGCTTTAAAAGTTTGTTAGTAATTAGTCAAATTCCGTATTTAATCAGAAATAAATATGTTATGAATATTAATTATTTATTAATTAAGAATAAATTAAGCAACAAAGATAATACATATATTTTGGTCAAGCTACGTATTTGATATCATTAATGTTGGAATTCGGTAATAATGTTGGAACATATTTTAGGCATAAAAAATGCTTTAATTTGTACGTTTTTAATCTTGATTAATTATGTCATGAATATTAAGAAAAATTTAAGTAACAAAGACTTGTATTTTAAGTAAGATTTTAAAGAAAGGTCAAATGACTATCTTCTTTTGAAATTTAAATATCAATTGAAATCATTAATTTGTATTTAAAAAGGTAATTCGGTAATAAAGCTGAAAAAAAATTTATGTAAAAGTATATTAAAACAAATAATGACAAACATGTTTAAAATTGATAGAAATTTTCAATAACATCCACACTCCTTTGAGACAATTTGCTAATTTACAATCTTAGTTCGCCAGAAGCTAAAATGAACAACATTAAATTAATGTTACATAATAAATTTTTAATTTATATATACTAAATTAAAAAATAAAAACACATATTTTAGTTTAGAAAGAACTAACAATGGATTTAACTGGAATATTTAAGGCAATAATTCTAACGACCACCTAAATCAACCATATTTAAGAGAATAATTGTAATCAGCGCCTAAATCAGCCATTCATTGTTGGGAAGATGAAGCAATTACAGAAACTTCAACATGTTCATTTAACCTTTGATTTTGAATTAAAACCTAAATAGAGTAAACGATAATCATATTAAACAATGGTCATTAAACTAAAATGAAAGATAATCGGAATAATATTCAATAATACGTGATCATCGAACCTTAGAGTAGAAGAAATATAAAAGCGGTGGAAATGAGAGATAAAATGAGTCTTAATAAGAGGCCATTCGTTATAACGAATGAGTTAAAGAATTAAATAATATTTTAAGAATTCCAACGATATTTGTGTTTAAGGCAGTTAATAAAAAATAAAAAATTTTCAAGCTGACATGTCAGCTTAACCCCAGCCAGGGGCTCTGCCCCTTGGACCCCGCAAGGGGCTGCCGCAGATGCGTGCTGCGTAGCTTGTAAAATATGATAGGATGGAATGATTTGCTTTTGCACAAGATCGTGTTTTAAATTTATAAAAGTGATTTCTATAAAGACTAAACACACACAAAATAGGCAAGTGTACCTATCGTATATGTAGAATAGTATTGATAAGAACCAAGTATCGATCCGTGGACACAAATGTTTCTAATAATAAATCGTTGTTTTACTTCAATCGGAGGTTTTAGTCATTTTGGGGTTAATTTTTGAACTTTTTGTAGAATGTAAATACTTATATATAATATATAGGTGACCAAGATAAGAAATTCTAAACGAGTTGTTCAATTATACGAAGGTTACCATCTAAGTTCAAGAATCCACTCCATTTTAGCATTGATAATTAACATGTAGACATGTGATAAACTTGCCATAGCAATATATGATAGATAGCTCCTTAAACCTTAAGTGAGCATCTTTGGCAATTAGGAGATGATATGCGCATTTTAAAGTCCACCCTTTCCTAATGTCATACCATCTCAATAATGTCAATTTAAGTTGGCAAGTAGTGTCGTAAAGTAGAAAGATTATGATTGACTTCAATTTCTCGAATACCAATTCTAACAACTTTGGGTGGTTGTAGTTCATCACACAACCTCCCCTTGGTTGATTTAAGTAGGTTATAATTACACATTCCGTTAACATATGGTTTCTTTAACTAATTTGATATCCTAAGCAAAGCCATTTTCGGATTACCAAGGTTTAGAAAAATACACCATAACTTATATCTCATCATTTCTAAGTACAATATAAGTACAATATCAAAGTATCTCTATCTTTCAAGAACATGAATCGATCATGAATGATTGCCAATGATATTGACAACCACCAACTTTGAATTAGTGATTTAAGATGGTGAAACATTTCTTATCAAAAGATAATTGTAATATAACCATGTACTTTACTAGACTACATCACATGTCTTGATTAATTATCAAGTAAAACAAAGCTTCTTCATAGATTTTAGATGGTAAAAGGAGTTTAGCTCATAATGAGCATGATGATAAACATTAAGATGATTGATAATAACAAATACATGATTAAACCTGGAATAATCTAACCAAATGTAGATGAATCTTTCTTCTTAATGATGGTGATGATGGTTGATGATGATGATTAGTGGTGATGACCTCCAAACCTTCAAACTCTTAACTAGATCTTCAAAGTTAGTGTTATTGTGTGTTTTTATAAGTGAAAACCGAAGAGAATTCTTTTCAAGGCACACTTGATGAATGCAACATGAGCCACTATTTATAGGCAATCTGGATGGTGAGGCACGACCCCGTGCAAGATGAGCACAGCCCCGTGTATTTTTATGACATGTGCCAGATTTGCTTTGTCTTTTGTGTGACGTGGCAACGGCCCCGTGGTGTAAGGCCCCGAACCCGGTAGCCCTACTTTAGCGTCGGATTTACTCATAAACACAGTCCTTCAAATCAGAGTTTATTAAAACTTTTCGCGGAATATAAAACATCAATCATTTGTTACAAAACATTAAATCTTTTCTTTGATACCATAACACAAAACTTTATATTCAAAACATCTTTACTTCTTTCTTCAGATGCCAGTCGTTCAATCCATGCCATGCGTCATCCTCTTACTAGCTCTGTAATCGGCTCACCTGCGTGCATACTAAAAGTCAGCTACGCTGAGTGATTTCTAGTTAATCAGGTATCATACAATTTATTCCCATATATTACTTCCCGTATCCGAAGACACATATTACTACCTTAACCTTGTATAAATATCCATAGGAGGATCGTCACGTAATATTTATTAAAAGAACCATTACCATTACCCTACCATATATAATTTCCATAGGAGGAACACTATACTATCCATAGAAGGAACACTTTACTATCCATAAAAGGAACACTATACCTTCCATAAAAGGAACACTATACCTTCCATAAAAGGAACACTATACTTTACTATTTAATATCCATGTAAGGAGCTAGTCACTTCCCTTGACGATACGTGCAATATCCGAAGATCGTTCACGTACCGTCAAGCAATCAATCGTATCGATCACATATACCATACACGGCATACACATAAAATTATATCCTTTCGTTCATACTTTCTTACTTTCTTTTGTATTATCTTACTTTCATATCTTACGTTATAAAGAGCATTACGCCTTACATTCCTCGAGTATTACTAGGGCTCGGAACCCTCTTCGTAACCATACAACCATACGTTATCATTTCTTTCTTCTATTATCTCTATCTTGTTCATACACATAAACATACATAACATACTTACCTTATTCTTAGCGCTGCAACCTGACAGTACGTGCAATATCCGAAGATCGTTCACGTACCATCAAGCAATCATTCATATATTTCACATTATCCATATAAGGCATACACTTATCTCTTAGGATAAGTGTATTAACAAACATATCGAGTATGCACACAGCCCCGAAAACGTAACACATAAATGGGGCTAGAACTCACCTGAACACGGTTACGTTCTCCGTTGATCGTAATCCCTTTCTTCAGTTGTGCACGGCTGACTGTATAACAAGTATACATATCAATTTAACTATCACTACTTATAACATCTTTCTAATCTTAATTACTACCCACCACGAACGGGGGTCCGGGGGCAGCGCCCCTGGCAGCGGGGTCTAGGGGCGGCAGCCCCTAGCAGGTCAAAGGGGCAGAGCCCCTGGCTGGGGTCGAGCTGATTTTTAATTTTATTCCATTAACCGTCTTAACACATTTTTCATTAGATTTTTAATTTATTTTCTAATCGAACTTGACTTTAGGCGAAGTTAACCTTAGGCGAACTTAGCTTTAGGCGAAGTTACCAGCCAGGCGAACTTAGCTTTACAGCGAAGTTGCCATCAGGCGAACTTGGCTTCAGGCGAAGTTGTCATCAGGCGAACTTGGCTTTAGGCGAAGTTGTCATCAGGCGAACTTGGCTTGCAGGCGAAGTTCATCAGGCGAACTTAGCTTGCAGGCGAAGTTCGTCGCTTTGAAGGCGAAGTTGCCCAGATGAAGGCGAAGTTGCCCAGACAGCCGCTGTTTTAGTTTCTGATCGGCATTTCGAGCGATTTTAACACCCTTGCTATGGTTCAATATCACCCACTACGCTACCCGACCATTTTTGGTCGTTTATACACTAAAAAGCTTGGATCTTTAAACTTTAAAGATCAAGAATAATACCTTTTTGGGCTTGTTTGGATCTCGTTTACTTGCTTATCACCACTAATCGCTCTCTCTCTCTCACTCGGGTCTGCCGGATCTGCCCGGATCTGCCTTCGGTCCGGCGGCGGTATGTGTGTGGTGTGTGTGTGTTAGGGAGTTTGGTGAAAATGAAGATATTTTGGGATTTTGGGGGTATTTATATCCCTGAAATCCCATTCTCATTTAACCCATCTCAATTAATCCAAATCCATAACCAACGTCCATTACCCGACACTAGCCCTACCCATACCAACTCCTATTCTTTTATTTATTTCCTGATAACCCGAGTAAACTTTCCCTCTATTATTAAGTAATATAATTAATATTATCTTGAAATTTCGGGATGTTACAAGTCTTCCCTCCTTAAAGAGGTTTCGTCCCCGAAACCTAACTTATTCCCTATAAAAGGAAAACTTCTTATATTTACACGCTTTATTGAATCGCCTTCGTTTTCTGAGTTACCCTTCTTACTTCCGACTTTGCAGTCATCGAATGGTGGTCACGTGTATTAGCTATTTAAGGTAGCTTGTCCATGAGGCCCTCAATGTACCAAGTCTCGTTTCGATCTTTAAGAGGCTTTGTCTTATATCATATTAATGCTAAAGCCTAAGTCGACACTCTATCACAACACGTCAATTTATAATGACTAACATGCATTCAGACAATTCGTATCATAATTAATAAACACCAGTCTAAATTTCAACATAAATCAACACGCATCGAGTCATCAATAAGTTACACATAGATTTAATACTTATGGCTAGCATCTAGCCTTCTTGAATGGCTTCTCTAAGCATACGGAGGAATCTGTTAAACCTCAAGCACTCTTCTCTCCTTCATGTCCTCCCTTTGGCTTCTTGCAATCCCTTGCTAGGTGCCCACGTCCTCCACAGTTGTGACACCTATGGTATCATTACATTCCCAAGAGGAATGTCCTACTCTTCCACACCTGTAGCAAACACCTAATCCCTTTCTGCACTCTCCGAGGTGTCTCTTCCCACATTTTTCACAAGCAGTGAACCCCTCTTGCCTTGCCTTCTTTTTGCGTGGATCCACCTCATTGGCTTCCTCTGGTTCTGGGGTTGGGTTCTTTTTCTTCGGTTCCATCTTCTCCCCTTCACAGTTGGCAAGGTCCTCATAAATCATCTCGGCCAATTCCACGGCCGAGTCAAATGTTGCGGGCTTACTAGACTTAACCAAAGTGCGAACATTCCGTGGAAGTCCCCTTACGTAACACTTGATCCTTTTAGCTTCGGTGTTCACCATGTCAGGTACCAACCTAGACATGCGGTTGAATTCAGTAGTATACTCCCGTTGTTTCATCCCTCCCGCTTTCAAATTAAGAAACTTCATCTCCACTCTTTCAACTTCTGTATCAGCGCAGAACCTCTTCATCACCATGTCCTTTAGGTCATTCCAACTCATCGCCTTGATCTCTTCACGGGTCTTCCTCTGCTCCACACTCTCCCACCAATACATAGCCTCATCTTCAAAAGATTGAGTGGCATAACCGACAGCTTGGTCAGGACGGCACTCGCTAATGCGGATAACCTTATCCATGGCGGTTATCCACTGAAGAGTAGCGATTGCATCTCCTAAACCAGTCAGCTTAGGCAGGTCACAACCTTTGAAGGACTTATAGTTGCAACCGCCTCGGCCCCTCTTCCTATCATCATCTTTCACAGACTTTACCTCACTCGAGTCACCCCTTTCCATCTCGTCAACCTTTCTATTATTACCACCTGCCCCTTCAACGGTTCGTTCACGGCTTCCAGCAGACCCTTCGGGATTCAGGTTCTTCACAGCAGCAACTACAGCATAAACAATGGCTGCTTGAACCGCAGGGCTAAGTTGAACTTCTTCGTTGTTGTTCTGGTCTCCTCCAGCGGCGCTCCCTTCATCTTCGGTGTGGGAAGCTTCTTCTACCGAGGGTTTGCGGACAAGACGAGGCCTGCCACGACGTCCAGTGAGACCCCCAGTTCCCACAACTTCTCCAGCTCCAGCCATCAGTATTCTTAAAGGGACAACACAAACATCATCACTCAAGGAACTATTTAGTACAAGGATAGCAAGGCTAACAGGTAATAACAGTGGCCAGCTGTGACTAGCTGATCACGTTGCTTTCCGTGTCCTATTTGCTTCCCTTTATGAGTCTATTTGTGCTAGTTCTACTTAAGCAGTTAGTCAAATCAAACAATCAATTACTTCTATCCTTATCGTTCACGTATCTTTTCTTTCTCATTAACATATATCATTTAATCATACACCTTACCTTTACTGATTTTTGCTTGAGCGACACATGGCATTCTTGAACTGGCATCTTCTTTCTTTTCTTACTTAAATCCCATTCTCTGTTCGAGTCTAAGCATGTAGGATGCTTAAATCTCTCGAACTTATGCTCTGATACCAACTTGTAAGGCCCCGAACCCGGTAGCCCTACTTTAGCGTCGGATTTACTCATAAACACAGTCCTTCAAATCAGAGTTTATTAAAACTTTTCGCGGAATATAAAACATCAATCATTTGTTACAAAACATTAAATCTTTTCTTTGATACCATAACACAAAACTTTATATTCAAAACATCTTTACTTCTTTCTTCAGATGCCAGTCGTTCAATCCATGCCATGCGTCATCCTCTTACTAGCTCTGTAATCGGCTCACCTGCGTGCATACTAAAAGTCAGCTACGCTGAGTGAGTTCTAGTTAATCAGGTATCATACAATTTATTCCCATATATTACTTCCCGTATCCGAAGACACATATTACTACCTTAACCTTGTATAAATATCCATAGGAGGATCGTCACGTAATATTTATTAAAAGAACCATTACCATTACCCTACCATATATAATTTCCATAGGAGGAACACTATACTATCCATAGAAGGAACACTTTACTATCCATAAAAGGAACACTATACCTTCCATAAAAGGAACACTATACCTTCCATAAAAGGAACACTATACTTTACTATTTAATATCCATGTAAGGAGCTAGTCACTTCCCTTGACGATACGTGCAATATCCGAAGATCGTTCACGTACCGTCAAGCAATCAATCGTATCGATCACATATACCATACACGGCATACACATAAAATTATATCCTTTCGTTCATACTTTCTTACTTTCTTTTGTATTATCTTACTTTCATATCTTACGTTATAAAGAGCATTACGCCTTACATTCCTCGAGTATTACTAGGGCTCGGAACCCTCTTCGTAACCATACAACCATACGTTATCATTTCTTTCTTCTATTATCTCTATCTTGTTCATACACATAAACATACATAACATACTTACCTTATTCTTAGCGCTGCAACCTGACAGTACGTGCAATATCCGAAGATCGTTCACGTACCATCAAGCAATCATTCATATATTTCACATTATCCATATAAGGCATACACTTATCTCTTAGGATAAGTGTATTAACAAACATATCGAGTATGCACACAGCCCCGAAAACGTAACACATAAATGGGGCTAGAACTCACCTGAACACGGTTACGTTCTCCGTTGATCGTAATCCCTTTCTTCAGTTGTGCACGGCTGACTGTATAACAAGTATACATATCAATTTAACTATCACTACTTATAACATCTTTCTAATCTTAATTACTACCCACCACGAACGGGGGTCCGGGGGCAGCGCCCCTGGCAGCGGGGTCTAGGGGCGGCAGCCCCTAGCAGGTCAAAGGGGCAGAGCCCCTGGCTGGGGTCGAGCTGATTTTTAATTTTATTCCATTAACCGTCTTAACACATTTTTCATTAGATTTTTAATTTATTTTCTAATCGAACTTGACTTTAGGCGAAGTTAACCTTAGGCGAACTTAGCTTTAGGCGAAGTTACCAGCCAGGCGAACTTAGCTTTACAGCGAAGTTGCCATCAGGCAAACTTGGCTTCAGGCGAATTTGTCAACAGGCGAACTTGGCTTTAGGCGAAGTTGTCATCAGGCGAACTTGGCTTGCAGGCGAAGTTCATCAGGCGAACTTAGCTTGCAGGCGAAGTTCGTCACTTTGAAGGCGAAGTTGCCCAGATGAAGGCGAAGTTGCCCAGACAGCCGCTGTTTTAGTTTCTGATCGGCATTTCGAGCGATTTTAACACCCTTGCTATGGTTCAATATCACCCACTACGCTACCCGACCATTTTTGGTCGTTTATACACTAAAAAGCTTGGATCTTTAAACTTTAAAGATCAAGAATAATACCTTTTTGGGCTTGTTTGGATCTCGTTTACTTGCTTATCACCACTAATCGCTCTCTCTCTCTCACTCGGGTCTGCCGGATCTGCCCGGATCTGCCTTCGGTCCGGCGGCGGTATGTGTGTGGTGTGTGTGTGTTAGGGAGTTTGGTGAAAATGAAGATATTTTGGGATTTTGGGGGTATTTATATCCCTGAAATCCATTCTCATTTAACCCATCTCAATTAATCCAAATCCATAACCAACGTCCATTACCCGACACTAGCCCGACCCATACCAACTCCTATTCTTTTATTTATTTCCTGATAACCCGAGTAAACTTTCCCTCTATTATTAAGTAATATAATTAATATTATCTTGAAATTTCGGGATGTTACAAGTCTTCCCTCCTTAAAGAGGTTTCGTCCCCGAAACCTAACTTATTCCCTATAAAAGGAAAACTTCTTATATTTACACGCTTTATTGAATCGCCTTCGTTTTCTGAGTTACCCTTCTTACTTCCGACTTTGCAGTCATCGAATGGTGGTCACGTGTATTAGCTATTTAAGGTAGCTTGTCCATGAGGCCCTCAATGTACCAAGTCTCGTTTCGATCTTTAAGAGGCTTTGTCTTATATCATATTAATGCTAAAGCCTAAGTCGACACTCTATCACAACACGTCAATTTATCATGACTAACATGCATTCAGACAATTCGTATCATAATTAATAAACACCAGTCTAAATTTCAACATAAATCAACACGCATCGAGTCATCAATAAGTTACACATAGATTTAATACTTATGGCTAGCATCTAGCCTTCTTGAATGGCTTCTCTAAGCATACGGAGG
>NW_027501354.1:0-62269 GCF_021521415.1 Bidens hawaiensis | reverse complement strand
GTAGTAGAAACCGCAAGTGACACTTCGGTGAAAATAACAAAAATGGTTAAGAATTGTAAGATAGAGTTAGAGGGACATGAGTTCCCTGTTACCTTGTATGTTATGGCCTTAGGAGGGTTCGATGTAGTCTTGGGTATGGATTGGTTGTCTGAGTTTGAGGCTCAGATAGTATGTAAAAGTAAGATGATAAGGTTAAAGTCATTGGATGGTAGTGCGGTGACGGTTTATGGTGATAAGGAGAGTTATGGGCTTAATGTCATTTCGATGATAAAAGCCGAGGGTTTGTTAAGGCGAGGGTGCGGTGCCTACCTGGCGTATGTTGTCAACGCTACGGCCGAGACGAAAGAAATGAAAGATGTTCCTATTGTGTGCGACTACCCAGAAGTGTTCCCTGAGGATCTTCCGGGGTTGCCGCCGGAGCGAGAAATAGAATTTCAGATAGATTTAATACCAGGAGCCCAGCCCGTCGCGAAAGCGCCTTACCGTCTAGCACCGTCCGAGATGAAGGAATTAATGTCCCAACTGCAAGAACTCCTCGACAAGGGTTTTATCAGACCGAGTGTTTCTCCGTGGGGCGCACCAGTTTTGTTTGTGAAGAAAAAGGATGGAAGTATGAGAATGTGCATAGACTATCGTGAGTTGAATAAGCTTACGGTAAAGAATAGATACCCCTTGCCTAGGATTGACGATCTGTTTGACCAACTGCAAGGTTCGAGTTGGTTCTCACGAATAGATCTCAGATCAGGCTACCATCAGCTGAAGGTGAAAGAGGTAGACATCCCTAAAACAGCGTTCCGAACGCGGTATGGACACTACGAGTTCCTTGTAATGTCATTCGGTCTAACAAATGCTCCTGCAGCATTTATGGACATGATGAATAGGGTGTGTCGACCGATGTTGGATAAGTCGGTTATCGTCTTCATCGATGATATATTGATTTATTCAAAGAGTGAGTCTGACCATGCCGAGCATCTGAGAGAGGTATTGGAAGTTCTGAAGAAAGAAAGGTTGTACGCCAAGTTTTCGAAGTGCGCATTCTGGTTAAGAGAAGTGCAATTTTTAGGTCATGTGGTTAATCCGGAGGGGATTACCATGGACCCAGCTAAGATTGAAGCGATAACGAATTGGAAGACTCCGCAGAATCCGACTGATATACGAAGCTTCCTAGGGTTAGCTGGCTACTATAGGAGATTCATCGAAGGTTTCTCCAAGATAGCCGCACCGCTGACCGGTATGACCCGAAAGACGATAGTATTCAATTGGGGAAAGTTTCAGGAGGAAGCCTTTGAAGAATTGAAGAAGAGACTCACGCAAGCTCCAATCCTTACTTTACCCGATGGTGATGAGGATTTTGTTGTTTGTGCTGATGCCTCGCATCAAGGGTTAGGTTGCGTGTTGATGCAACGAGGGAAGGTGATAGCCTACGCGTCTAGACAGTTGAAGGTCCATGAGAGTACTTATCCGACGCATGATTTGGAGTTAGCAGCTGTAGTGCATGCTCTTAAGATATGGAGGCATTATCTGTACGGCACTAAGTGTACTATCTATACCGATCATAAGAGTTTAAAGTACTTCTTTGAGCAGAAAGAACTGAACATGAGACAGAGAAGATGGTTAGAATTGATAAAGGATTACGACTGTGAGATTAAGTATTACCCCGGTAAGGCTAACGTGGTCGCTGATGCGTTAAGTCGTAAGAATGAGGAAGTCCTTGTAACCGTGAAGTCATATAAGTTGATCATGAACTCAAGTCTTTTTGAAGAAATCATCAAAGTGCAGTCAGAAGTGTTAGTAGACGAAGGGTTAATAAAGAAAGAAAGGATTTATGGCCAGCAAGATGAGTTGATGGAAAACACTCATGGAGTTAAAACTAGATTTGACCGTATGTGGATTCCACGCCATGGTGATCTTAGAAGTCGAATCTTAGATGAAGCTCATAAGTCAAGGTACTCAATCCATCCTGGAGCTACAAAGATGTACCAAGACTTGAAAAGAGATTACTGGTGGCCAGGAATGAAGAATGATGTAGTGGATTATGTTAGTAAGTGCTTAACTTGCTTACAAGTCAAGGCCGAGCACCAAAAGCCTTATGGGAAGATGCAACCGCTAGAGATACCTGAGTGGAAATGGGAACACATCACCATGGATTTCATAACTAAGCTACCTCGTACAGCTAAGCATCATGATACCATCTGGGTGATTGTGGACCGTTTGACCAAGAGTGCTCACTTTCTGCCCATACGAGAGGCCATCTCGTCAGAAACGTTAGCAAGCTTGTTCATCAAGGAAGTGGTAACCAAGCATGGAGTACCGTTATCGATCGTGTCTGATAGGGATACACGGTTTACTTCGAGGTTCTGGAAGAAATTCCATGAAGCTATGGGGACGAGGTTGAACATCTGTACGGCGTACCATCCTCAAACCGATGGACAGTCCGAAAGGACGATCCAAACCCTTGAGGATATGCTACGTGCTTGTGTTTTAGATTTTGGTGGAAGTTGGGATGATCATCTGCATCTGGCAGAGTTCTCCTATAACAACAGTTACCATTCGAGTATTGGTATGCCACCGTTTGAGATGCTTTACGGTAGACGATGTAGAACCCCGGTGTGTTGGGGTGAGATTGGTCAGAAAGAAATGGGAAACCTAGAAGTGGTTCAAGAAACGTCTTCAAAGTTCGATCAGATCAAAGCAAGAATGAAAGCCGCTCAAGACAGACAAAAGTCTTATGCGGATAAGCGGCGACGACCAATTGAGTTTAACGTTGGCGACTACGTGATGCTTAAGGTCTCGCCTTGGAAAGGAATTATCCGTTTTAGAAAGAGAGGGAAGCTAAGTCCGAGGTACATTGGACCATTTAAAATTTTGTATCGTGTGGGGGAAGTAGCTTATAAGCTGGATTTACCCGATGAGTTAGAAGGAATTCATTCAACCTTCCATGTTTCTCATCTGAGGAAGTGTCTAGCTGATGACACGTCTCACGTGCCATTAATGGACATCGAGGTTGATGAACAATTGAACTACATCGAGCAACCGATAAAGATCGTTGATCGCAAGGAGAAGCAGCTTCGTCACAAGATTATACCCTTGGTAAAAGTGATATGGAAACACCGCAAGGGATCAGATGCTACTTGGGAAGTCGAGGATGAGATGCGCAAGTTTTACCCTAGTTTGTTTATGTAATAGTTAGGTTTCGGGGACGAAACCTCTTTAAGGGGGGAAGACTTGTAACATCCTAAAATTTTTATAATGTTAAATAAAAGAAAGTTATGTTTAGTGATTTCACGTTTTAGTTATTTAATGTCGAGTAAGGAACGGGTCATGGGCTTAGATTACGTAAGATGGGTTAAATGAGAATGGGCCTTGGGTCCGTGGGCTTGAGAGATATAAATACCCATCCCAAGCCCAAGATATCATTTTATTTCCATCTTTCTCTTTTACACACTCAAAAACACACACATAACCGACCGAGATCCGAAGTCGAGACCCGAGATTTTGCTGGTAGGTCTGAGTTGGAAAGGTAAGAACTAATCCCGCAAAGCTAATATTAATGAAAATGGTTAGGATTTGACGGGTTAATCGGACCCGAAACACAACTGCCCAAATCGGACCCCTAAAACGTCGATTTTAGGCCGATTTGATGGTTGGGATTTGTAGGCGCCGATCATACGATTCCGTGGGTACCAAAATCGAGTTATTTGGCTAAGAAACGAAGGAGTTATGGGCAAACAGATCTGCAGCGCGACAACTTCGCCTTCTTCTGGGCAACTTCGCCTTCAAGCGATGAACTTCGCCTGCAAGCTAAGTTCGCCTGATGAACTTCGCCTGCAAGCCAAGTTCGCCTGATGATAAGTTCGCCTGAAGCCAAGTTAGCCTGATGGCAACTTCGCTGAAATGGTAACTTCGCCTAAGGTTTAACTTCGCCTAAAAGCCAAGTTCGCCTGAGGTTTAACTTCGCCTAAAAGCCAAGTTCGCCTGAGGTTTAACTTCGCCTAAAAGCCAAGTTCGCCTGAGGTTTAACTTCGCCTAAAAGCCAAGTTCGCCTGAGGTTTAACTTCGCCTAAAAGCCAAGTTCGCCTAAGGTTTAACTTCGCCTGAAGCCAAGTTCGCCTAAGGTTTAACTTCGCCTGAAGCCAAGTTCGCCTAAGGTTTAACTTCACCTAAAGTGAAGTTCGCTTAGAAAATAAATTAAAAACCTAATGGAAAATGTGTTAAGGCAGTTATCGAAAATAAAATTTTTCCAAGCTGACCTGGCAGCTTAACCCCAGCCAGGGGCTCTGCCCCTTGGACCCCGCTAGGGGCTGCCGCCCCTAGAACCCCGTTGCCAGGGGCGCTGCCCCCGGACCCCCGTTCGTTGTGGGTCATATATAGATAGAAATACAAAACGAGTAGTAGTAGTTAATTGATATGTGTAAATATTATACAGTTAGCCGAGCCCAGTTAAAGAAAGGAATTACGATCAACGGCGAGCGTAACAGGATCCAGGTGAGTTTCTAGCCCCATTCCTTGTTATGTTTTCGGGGCTGTGTGCATACTTGATGTGTTGTTAATACATTTATCCTAAGTGATAAGTGTATGCTATATGTGATATATGTGATATGTATGAATGATTGCTTGACGGTTCGTGAACGATCTTCGGATATTGCACGTACTGTCAGGTTGTAACGTTATAAAGCCATATGTGATATATGTGATATGTATGAATGATTGCTTGATGGTTCGTGAACGATCTTCGGATATTGCACGTACTGTCAGGTTGTATCGTTATAAATATGGCAAGTATGATATGTATGTTTATGTGTATGAACGTAATAAAGTTAATAAAAGAAGGAAATGACGGTTGTATGGTTGTATGGTTACGAAAAGGGTACCGAGCCCTACTAATACTCGAGGTATGATGTATGGTTGAATGGTAACGAAGAGGGAATCGAACCCTACTAATATTCGAAAACAAGGGACCAGACCCTTATAATATCTGTGATGTTAGGGACCAGACCCTTATAATATCTGTGATGTTAGGGACCAGACCCTTACAATATCTGTGAGGATAGGGACCAGACCCTCATAATATCTGTGATGTTAGGGACCAGACCCTTATAATATCTGTGATGTTAGGGACCAGACCCTTATAATATCTGTGAGGTTATAGGGCGAAAGGCTCTTAAAAACGTATGATTATGAATGTAAAGAAAGTATGTAAGTAAGAAAGAAAGTATGTAAGTAAGAATGAAGGTATGAGTACTTATGTGTGTATGAAAGAAAGTTATGAGGTTAAGTACGTATGTATGTAATAAGGTATTGTATGATTATCTAGAACTCACTCAGCGTAGCTGACTTTTAGTATGCACGCAGGTGAGTAGGATGAGACAGCTGGCTTGAGTGGAGGACACATGGCAGAAGACTAAAGCCTGGCATCTGAAGATCTGATATGTTTTATAAGTTATGTTTTGATTTTAAAGGACAAGAGGAATGTTTTAAGACATGATTATGAATTGATATGTAATGTTTTATGAAAGTTTTATATTCCGCGTAAAGTTTTTAATTAACTCTGATATTTAGAACTGTGTTTATGAGTAAATCCAACACGAAAGTAGGGTTACCGGTGACGGGGCCTTACATTATAGGTCTTTGATTGATTGTGTGTTGCTTGACGGTCACTTTGATTGATTGTGTGTTGCCTGACAGAGGTTCTACTACTAGCACGTACTTTGAGACTATGAGCGAGTCAGATTATCGGAACGTGGCACGTTCTTCGAGGCTATGTGTATATAAGACTTTTGGATGAATGGGGTTTCATCCTGTGGCCTCCTATTTATAGGCTGAAATTATATTCCTTCGTGTAGCGCGAACCACTATAACTTAGCCGTTAGCGAGTACAAAGCAACCGCTTTTAAATAGTTTATTCTTTCGCGTATCGCGAAGTGTTCTTGGATAGCTGCTCGCGTAGTGCGAATGACAAGAATAGGCTCGATGTATCAACACCTAGACTTGCCATGTGTCACCATGTGGTGACACATGTCAGCATCTAGCACGATTACTTCGTGATTACTTCGCGTAGCATGAAGTGTTTTATTCAATTCCTTCGCGTCGTGCGAAGTAAATGAAAATTCAAAGTATTTCATTTTAGTCCCTTGAGTTCTAAACTTGACATATCTGGCTTGAAAATTTAGAGATGTTACATAAAACATCATTGACCATGCGTTAGCTAACTCGTCAGCGGGACTACCTTACAGATCTTCGGAGATATGCTAGAAGATGGAAAAATCTAAAAAAATGATTTTCGTGGGACAAATTTGGAACCTCTCACAATTAAGGGGATATTTTGGAATTTTCTCATCCCTCCCTCTATCTTCAAATCCAAAATTACACTAAAACACACTATATTTTCCCTCTCATTCTCAATTAAATAATGTTTTTTGATACCTTAATTATTACCTTTTCTCTCTTATTCACTCACAACCACTTGTAAAATATATTAAAAAAATTTATAAGGTGTTACAAGACTTTTCAAATATTTAGAAAACTCACTGCATTTTCTCTTTCATTCACTTAAAACATCCTAAATCACTCTCTAAATTATAAAAGCCTCACTCACTAGATTTGATAGATAGATTCTAAATGTTCTAACTGCATATTTATAGGGAACGAAACTAGAAATGCTCTTAAAGCATACCTTTTGTAATACGTGTCCTACTTTTCATGGATGCGTAGAGGAGACAATTTGCCACGGACGATCCCATTGTGTGGGCCCATCAATGATTGTTTTTCATGGATATTATCGTTTTATTCCAAAAAAAAATTAAAAAAATAAACAATACATCATTTTTAAGTGATGGAAGCTTCAAGTAGACAAGACAACATTGTTAGAATGTTCACAACAATTTAAGGTACCAAACAATAAAAAAAATTAACCTTTTTTCAGTTTATTCTTTTAGTTTGAACACTCATAATTAACAAATAGTTTAAATTATAAATAACTAGTTTGAGGCCTGTGTATTACACGGGTAATTGATGAAAATTTTAAACTAGCCATTAAGTGAAATTCAATCAACAAAATGATCATATATTGTTAATACAAATACAATTTACATTAAAATTGTAAAAATTACATAACTAAGGTTACACAAATATGTTACAAATAAGTAAAAAACTTCCTTGTACATTAATTTGTTGTTGTATTGGTCTGTATAAATTATTTATCAAAAATCAAAATCTTTAGTCCATGTCTGCTTGTAACTCTTGATAACGTAACATGTCGGTTTGCTTGTAACTCTTGATGTCGCCACGTATAGTTGTCTGTGTGACAAATAAGGTTCTTTCAAGTACATACCAACCCTAAATAATGATAGGTATATCCATGAAACTAACGAAACAAAAGTTATTCATACACATAAAATATCATCCCTTTTAAATAATTAATAATATGATGTCATTTGAGATCATCTATTCATATTTATCTAAAAAACATGATTTCTCAAAAACCAGATTACCTGAACTTTGATCATATAATCATCCTTAGAATCTTTATAATCTGAAATTGATTGATCATGATAAATTTGTTGTCATTAATATTCTACGTATGACAAATTTTTAATTTATTTTATATTTTACAATTAAAAAAGTTGTATAATTAAGCAACATATAAAATCAAAAATTATGATATAACTAAATGATTTGTCTCACTTCATATGAATGCAATTCATAAGAAAATGACAAAGACATACTAACCTTAAAGCCATTGTTCAAACAACAGTGATTATTATGAGTTAGGGAATATTAGAAGATTTAAAGTTGCATAAAGTGAATGTAATGATTCTTATTTATAATAGTTCATAGTATTGGGATAAGGAATGCTTAAATTTTGAATCCTAATCTTGTGTTGTAAGTTAATATTATGAAAAGTTGTTAAAATACTTAATTAATCGATATATATATTTTAACAACATATAGAAGAAGAAGAAGAAGAAGAAGAAGAAGAAGAAGAAGAAGAAGAAGAAGAAGAAGAAGAAGCAACAACAGCAACAAAGATTTCGGATTTTATGAAAGCATGGTAAATGACTTTTAACCTACTTAACTATTTTTTTACAATTAATATGAAAATGGAATATCCTTGAAATATAATGAGGAACATGATTAAGTTACGAATAATAAGAAAAATAAAAATAATAAATATTTTTATTAAGTTACATTATACTTAAGGTGTGAACGTTAATGAATTTTTATAATATATTTTAATAATAAATGTTATAACTGTAAATCTTTTTAAATTTTGTATATAGCTTTATTATTTTGAATATAAACCATAATAAACAATTTAATTATGTACTAACCAATAGAAAAGACTAACATAACCCCAATTCGTTGTATTTGTATAAAAATAAAATTATTAAGTTAATATAATATTGAAATTATGTAAAAACCTAACAAAAATGATATTCTATGAATCTTGGTTTCAATATCCTAAATGATTTTTGGAAAGCGAAAATACTCGGATGGGATTGAAACAAATTTTTTGGTTTAAAATTTTAAATTTTAATGCTTTTAATTAAATAATTTGTCTTATAAGGCATATTAAATTAAATATATTTTAATGTATAAATCAAGTCATAAAATATATGTTTTGAAGCATTTTGGTCTGAATTATGAAAGAAAACATTGAAAACTAAATATTTATCTTTTTATTGCTAAAACCCTTTATATTACATAAAAAGTCAAATAAATAAATGACATATAGTTCATATAGTAAATCGTTATATACATGGATTGTAATTATAATATTCAACTTTAATGAATTAATTAAAGCTAAACATCAAGATTTATGTAATAGGTATTTTCTATGTTTGCAATATTTATACTAAATGTATAGAGAAAATTAGGAAAATACACATTTTCCTGAGTTCAAATGCATGTTGGGACTTATATTTTAGACCAACTCATCGAATTATTATTATTATTATTATGGGTGAAAAATAATTAATATTTTTGGTCTCAACCAAGGGTGGATGGCTTGAAGACCAAGACATGCTAGACTAGTATAAATAGATGTATTTGTTAATTTTTCTAGAAATGAGTGTATTGTGTGAGATCTAGGGTTTTATCTCTTAGAGAGAGCCGCCGCCTCCAGGATGAGCTCTCCTGGAGGTGGCTGATCTTTATTGTATGTATGTGTGTATGTATGAGTGCTCCGTATGGCAATCTTTTGACTAATGAAATCATACTACCACTTCCTTATTTGTGTTTCGATTACATATATTTATTCATCCATTCTATTATTCATTGTAATCAATTCAGGCTCTCTCCCAAACACCACTCATCCGTCCAAAACACCTTTCAAGAGTGAATACGATTCGATCCTAGCTCAGATCTTAGCCCACCGATAATAACGACCTTTATTCACGCTTCCGCACCGGGGCTCGGGTCTTGTCAGTTGGTATAAAGCATGGATTAGTTAAGAGGAATGAAGCCTGCTGGAGGAGAATATCTTCACTGAAGATATTCTAAGTAAAGTATGCTCGAGGATATTCATCGAGCATACATAGTATAGTGAGTTTGCTCATGCAAGATTGTTACCTTGCTCGAGGACTCAACACTTGTATTATTTTGTATTTCATTATGTAATGATTAGGAACTTCTAGAAGGAATGTCAGGGTCTATAAATAGGGTCCTAGGTTTCCCTTTAGGGCAGGCAGACGGAGACGGATACGAATAAGGATAACGGGGCACACAATACGAGAAACATTCCAAAAGAATATTCTATTTGTTTTCTCGTACTGCTGCCGTCGCCGTCACGCACGAAACCCTAGAAATTTCTTTTACTATTTCATTAATGACTCATTTAATACAGTGAATCTTTGTCTATGAATGTGCTCTTACTGATTATTTATTATCATTTCGTGTTTGTTATTTTCACTTATTCGTTCCCACTTATTGGATATCTTGATTTCGTCGGGATATTCAATAGGCCTTCGGGTAACAGAGTTGGTGTGTTCTTGTCAACCTTTCTTAGATTTCACCCAACTCCGGTCCTGACAATGCATATGAGAAAATTTTAAATCCAAATCTGAAACCAACCTTATATAAAACATTATGTATTGTTTCTTGTATCCCAGTTTAAAAACAATTTATAGTTTATTACCATACAAATTCAAATTCTTCGACAATGATGCGCCTTTATTTTCTTAAATTTGCAATCACCTGTGACTTGAAAATAAATCCAATAGGCCTGCAACTTCAGTGTTGAAATATCCTTATCTTCTTATTTCACCGTTAATGTTAATGAATGAATCGGTTAGGATTTACCTTTAATAAAATAAACTTAAATTCATATATTGAAATGACTTAAAGATAAGGGACCTTATATTAAAATAGGTTGAAAAAAATATGAGAATGACTATGAAATTGACAAGTGACAAAATTGAGTAGTCTTTTATTAGAATAGATAGATATATAATTAGTTAGCTTCTTATAAACAACTTTGAATCTTTATACCATTTCCAGATTTACAAAATAAGTGTTTGTTTAATAAATATTATATCAATTTTGCATTCTTTCTTAAAGTTACTTTTAAACATAGATTTGAAATTCAACATTAACATTAATCTTATTATTTGTGTTTACATAAATTTGAATTTGTATTTGAAATGACCATATATATAAAACCTCAAATGAGATAACATAAATTATAGTATTTGAGGTTTCTAACTTCTATAAATTTTACTTTTTCGTCAACTATTTATGTTGGCATGCACATATCTACTATTCAAACCTTTTATATACTTTACACCAAATAAGTAAAAAAGTTAATACCCTAAAAAGTTCACACATTCTTCATATATGCAGTCATCCTTCAAATAACTTTAATTCATTCTTTCGAAATCTACTTTTCTCTTTTGTTACAAACAATGAGGTTTTAACTTATATAGAGGGATTTGACTTTACACTTTTTTTATCGGGACCTATCACTTTTTCAAACCTTTTCACTAAATAGTTAAGAAGCACGTTTACCAATAGAGATTCAACTTCAAGCTTTTTTGATACATACTTAAAATACATTTTTGCTTTAGTTTTCAACATTATAAATACTACCCATTCTCCATCGTATTTCTACAAACCATCTTCTCACTTCTTTATGTTCAATGAGTTCTTACACTACCAACTACCACTCAACTTATGGAACCCAAGTACTATTATTCTCTGTTCATATTTTGTTTTCTTTTTCATGTTTTAACATAATATACATTTTTAAACATTTATTGATAAACATCTATATTTCTTTACAGCTTTCCTATACTTGGTAACATCACCAACCTAAAGGATTTGGATTTGTCTCGCTGCGATTAAACGATCAAGGTTCGTGTCATCCGGTTATGGAAACAACCCATGTACAACAATCCTCAACAGTGGTACTCCATTGAAATTATCGTTGTTGATGAGCAGGTATATGTTTCTTCATTAATCATATTATCATTTAGTTTATTTCATAAAAAAACATCACACTTTTTCATTTTATCCTTACAGGGTACTATTATGCAAGAAAATCTTCTTCGTTGATGGTTTTCTAGATTTGAAAGTATTCTCAATGAATCAGGTTATACTTTATGACTTATCAAAATTTTTTCATTTACCCTGTTTGCTTAAAGAATATTCCTTGGTTTTTTCTCTATTTAGTAAATACCTCATTTAAATATTGTTTTGTAGGACTATCCTTTGAAAAGTAGTCTTTTTTTGTTATTACTCATAGCATTGTAAATTGTTTTAATTTAAAATTATAAAGTGTTTGGATTTAGGAGAATATTTAAGTCAATTTATGCAACTTGAGATTTAAATTCTGAATCGATGTAGGTAATAATTCTGAAGCTAGGTTAATATAATGTGTCAATGAATATTAGTTTGAATGGTTATGGCTGATGCAACTTTTTTTTTGAAAGATAAACTTCATTCAAATAACACCACTAGCGAGTCCTCAAAATAAGGACCCCTATGCAATCCAAAGTTACATCAAATCCAATGGATATTTACACCACACATTCTAATTGATAGATTTCAATCTAGACCTATGCCGGAACCAAAAAAACGAACATGACTTAATCGTTTCCACCACTTCGATTGCTCTTCGATTGCAACTTGAGATTTAAAAATTGTAAGTCTAGGCTAATATATTATGTGAATGAATATTTAATTTGAATGGTTTAAATAGTGAATGAGTTGTAGTTATCACTTTAGACAATCAAATCCATTTGGTTTTTATTTCATTTCAATGATATCAATATTTTTAGCTATTAAGACCTTACTTAACTAAGCTAAATATTTTACAATTATTAACATTCTATAAATATAATACTATGAACATGTTTTCATTCTCTCTACATTCAAAGCGTGACACAATTTTTTTGTTTTATTTGCTGCTTTATTTAAAAAATAACATTTTATAACTATAATTGTATGAACCTGTCTTATAATTATAATATTCTTATTTAACCGTTGTTATAGTAATATGAAAGTAACACCACCTTGCATTACTAAACAATTTAAGTAAAAGCGATTAACACTTATTTTTTAAATCTGTTTTCTCTACACTGTTACTACATTGTCAAACCGACAATTGGTTTAAACAAGTCTATTGTGACACTGAAACCTACCGATGCAATCAATTCTCTGGTCGAACATATGAGTTTTCATTCACAAACTTTAAGGGTATGGTTGAACAAACTATTCCTGAAAATCAACCATTAAGTAATTAAAAAACTCATCAATTTTATTCATTATAACTTTTCAATACTTATTTGTTTATTATATATTTTTAACGGTTATTTGTTAGATGTTATTGGATTTGTTGCTGATGTTGAAACCCGTAAGAGAATCAAAACACAAAGGGGGGATGATACAAAGAAATTGATTAATGTCGTTCTTCAAGATCTATAGTTTGTTTGTTTTTTATATTATTTAAATATAAATATTAACTTTCAACAACTATTTTATAAATGTTTTGGTGGGTCAGAAAAGTGGCTAGGAAGATTGGAATCATCTCAACCTTCTCAGAAAATGGCTAAGTATGGAACTCGAGCAAGCTTGGACCTTCGAGTATGACTTTTGCTAGCTCGAGCATGATACCTTCGAGCAAGCTACAGTTCGTCGAGCAAGGATGTTCTTCATCAAGCACATTTTGCTATCCGAGTAAACACTTGATCTATCCAAGCTTAAACCAATGTTTACGAGCATTTTGGTGGGTCGAGCATGGATACAATAAAGGGTGATCTCAATATGTTCTAAGTAAAGCTTCGAGCATGGTTCAATCTCGAGCAAGTTTCAGTTCCCGAGCATACTGGAGTTGTTCTTAATAAACCTTAGCGATGACTGAAGAGATCTAGAAGAATATGTTTGCTCGTGGTATTTATTCGAGTAAAGTTGGGATAAGTCATGAAGATTGAAGTCTGCTGGAGTTGAATATTTTCTAAGGAAAATATTCTAAGTAAAGGTTGCTCGAAGACATGTTTCGAGCATACTCAGTATAACAAGGTCTGCTCAACAAGGATATATTATACTTGAAGACCTATTGTACACTTATACTTATTTTAAATGTATAATGTAATCATTAGAGTTTCTAGAAGGAATGTTTATGGGCCTATATAAAGAATACTGGGTTTACATCATAGGTACGCATGCATAAAAGATTAATGAGAGACTAAGACCTCATTTATGCAAACCTAGTATGATCGTCATTGAATACAAAACCCTAGACGTTCCATGCAAACCCTAAACACTTGCACTGTACTTGAGTGATTTATGTAAATATACTGGAAATCTTTTGAGGATATTGTGAGTGTTTTTTTACAATTATTGTGATATTCCAATATCCTGATTATAACTGATTCCGCCGGATATAATCAATGGGTCTTCATAATATTGATTTCGTGTGTGTGTTCTTTGTCAATTGTTATTAGTGTAACACAAGATCCCTGTCCTGACAAGTGGTATCAGAGCTTTGTACGTTCTTTGAAGACCACTAAGTTTGAAACTTTGTGATTGTAAAAGGTTTTTGCACCAGATCTAAGGTAGTCAAGATAATATGGACGATCAAGAAGTGTCTACCAACAAGATCCCGAGAGTTTTAGGGAAAGAGAATTACATAAAATGGAAGGTGCTATTTGAGGTCACTGTGAATTATAATGACACGGAGCTTCGGGATTCGATTAAAGATGGTCCTTATGTTCCATCAACTGCTCCTAATGCCAATCAAGTTTTGGAGAAACAAATGAAGAGAAGGGATGATAAGGCTCTCTCTATGCTGAAGTTAGGATTGTCATGGGAGATACTGACTAGTGTGAATCATCACACAAATGCAAAGGCCATGTATGATGTGATGGTTGAGATGTTTGAAGGAAACGTGGAGTTGAGAGACATCAAGAAGGATACGCTGAAGCAATAGTTGGATAGGTTTAAGTTTAAAGAAGGAGAAAGACTGAAGTCATTGTTGCAAAGGTTTATTGCAATAGTGAATAAGATAAGAAAAACTGATCTACAGATCACTGACTTTGATCTAAACAAGAAGCTGTTTGTCTTCATTGTCGGGGGAATGGTACACGTCAAGCAAGTTCATCAGTGAGAAGGTGAACTTTCCGAATTTCAAACTTGATGATGTCATCTCATTTCTACAGGCTGCTGAACGTGAGATGATTGAAAATAACATGATCAAGGAAGAGAGACCAAGCTTCCCGGTGTACAATGCATTGATTGCACCAATGAGCAATCTCTCCACAAGGTCTCAACAACAACATCCAATAGTTGAAGAACCCTCGGACTTCAACTCTGTGGCTTCAGAGACACCAAGAGTGTATGCAAATGCTTCTGGATTAAGCCAACAAAGATTCAATGTGTAAGTGCTGTAAGACAATGCCAATGCATCAACTGCAAGTGGACATCCTCCATATATTCAAAATAACTCAGGCCATGAAAATGACAATCAGGCCTTGTTTTCAATGCTCACTGAATCTTATAATGCCTTTGTGGCTAAGAACCTGATCCATACAAGTGTGGTTCAAGAAGACCTTGAACAGATTGATGCTTATAATCTTGAAGACATAGACTTAACGTGGCAAGCTGCCATGCTGGATATGAGAAGCAAGAGGCTTTACAATAGGACAAGGAGATAAACTTTCTCTGGTCCTAGTGATAGAATCGGTTTTGACAAGTCAAAGGCCATCTGCTTCAATTGTCAGCAACTTGGGCACTTTTCTATCCTAGGCAATATGGGAACCAAGTCAATCAAAATCAGCTTTATCAAAATCAAAATCAGAATCAGCAGAACTATCAGCCAAGAAACCCACCATTGAACCAAAATCTTTATCCTCAGTAAAGACAACAACAGACCTAGCAGCAACCTAGAAACAACCAACTGCAACTACAGACCAATCAGAATAAGGGGCAAGCTGGAGGGAGCAACCAAGGAAGGGATCAAGGGAATGTGGCTGTCACCATGGTGCTCAAGATGGTGAATTTGACTGGAGCAATCATGCTGCTGAAATGGAGAAGGCAAATGTTGCCTACATGGCAAAGATTGATGAAAATGGAGGAGCAACACCAAGTTCACAGGTACCTTATGAACTTTCAACATTTGAATTGCTACTAATAATTGATGATTTGAAAAGGGAATTAGGAAAATAGCAAAGTGAGTGTAGCTGGAAAGATGTGGTGATCAATGTTTATGATATGAGTGAGAAGACTTATGAGAACCAAATTAAGAGTTTCGAAGAAGATTGTGTTGAAAGTTACAGGAATCAATCAAGACTGAAGGTAGAGGCTGAAGGTTTGAAGAAGTTGTACACTGAAGAGAAGTTATAAAACAAAGAGCTGAAAATACAGATTGATTTCTTAAAGAATCTTGTGTCAACTGGGAACATTCTGGGCAAAATTGAGAAAATAAAACCAGAAGACAAGTACAAAACTGTACCACCACCTTTTTGTGACAAGTATCCTCTGATGGTTGACAAAGAGGATAGAGAAGAATACTTAAAATAATTTAAATCAACCTTTGAGGATAAAGAGGAGTTTGTAAGCCTTTATAAGAATGTGGTTATCAGTAAAGAGGGTGAGTTTGTTATAGAGGAGAAAGTTTCACCAGTTGATCAGGGTGAAGAAGAGGTGGTAGAACAGAAAAGTTTGGAGACAAAGGAAGATGTTTTAAGTCAGTGTAGCTCTTGTAGTTGTAGTAGCAAAGGTGTAGAAGGGGATAAAGAGTCCAAATGGAAAAGTTCAATAGAAAAGATGCCAAGGTTACCAAAGCAGTCTCCCAAGATGAAAAGGCATCATGAAAAGATGAGGGTTGAACACAAAGTGTTTGACCTTTGTGGAAATTCAAAACCTCAGAAAACAAGAATCAATGGCTCTACTGGTGTTAACAAATGTCCACCAATCTACCCAGTTTCTCCAATCATGATTTGTTTGATGTTGGAGACCCTGACTATGTGCCAAGAAGAAGAGTAAGTCCTGAAAGAGAGGCAAGATCTACCGGTCCTCAAATGAAGCTGAAAGAAGTAAAGTTTGTGAAGGCAAAAGAACAACAAAAAATTGATGTGTGTGGACCTATTCAAGTAGACTTTGATAAGTGTACTTATGCTCGAAAAGCATTGGGATTGGATGTGCTTAAACCAAATGAAAGGTTCAGTAATTACGGAGTATCACAAGAACTTGGAAACTTAGACAAAGTGTGGTGCAAGAAGTGTGACACATATGGTCATCACATATACTCATGCTGGAACAAAGATGAAGATGAGTATGTAATTCCTGATAAGTTATGTGAACAGGATTTGGGTCTGTACAAAAAGAAGTATGAGAAGCATCTAAAAAATGATAAGAGTGATGAAGATTTAGAAGATGATAGAGTTAAGACTGAAAAGAGATTGAAAGCAGTATTGAAATTAAATGAAAGATCAAAGGCAAATGGCAAAGCAAGGGTGAGAAATTTTGATGTGTCAAGGAAGCTCAGCAAAAAGTGGTTAAGCAGGTTAAATGGTGATGAAATTTTTTTTTAAAGCTAGGGTTTGAACCAAAAGGGTTCCAGTGGAAGACAAAAGAAGAGACAACTAAAGTCAGTTTAAAGAGAGAGGAACCAGTGCTAGAGCCATGCATGGTCAAAGAAGGAGAAAATAAAGTTGAATATGGTTATGAATATGATGATTCATGGTTATGAACATGAGGATCCAGTTCCAACTGATATTAATGATACTATTATTAATGAAATGCAAACTTTTGAAGTTTGCACTTCAAGTCATAACTAATCAGTTTGTTTCTTTATGTGTAGGAACATTCTACTGAAGTAAATGATGTATGGTACATGGATAGTGGATGTTCCAGGCACATGACTTGTGATAGGAGATCACTTGTTAATTATGAAAAGAAGTATGAAGGACCTGCTGTATTTGGAAGTGATGAAAATGGAGGAAAGATAGTTGGAAGAGGCACACTGTAACGCCCGTTAATTTCCGACAAAAGGTTTAATCTTTTAGTTTTATGTACACCTTTCGGGCTTGACCCGGCATTCTCTCGGGAGCTCCTTGCAAACCTCGTAAACGTTCTCACTTAACTTTCCACCCAAGTTGCTACATACTTCAATTTGGAGGGACTTGGATGTAACTATTTTATATCATAAAACAAAAGAAAGCTCAAACCCTAAACCTATTTGCAGCCGTCGGACCTGGACCCCCCCCTGCTCGTTTTTCTTCTGCCCAGCCAAGTTTCAGCCGTGAAAACTTCAATTCAAGGTCGGTTTTATGATTCCCCATGTCTTTTACACCTTAATTGATCATATTAACGCGCTTATTGGTCGTTAAGATTGAGTTTTGATGATAACAGCTTGCTGACAGATTCGTATACGTTTATTGTAGGGTCTGTAACACGATGTTAATAAACTGTTTTTGATCGATTCTTGATTCCATGATGTTCTACTTTGAGTCTAGTTTCCAGAAAGGTATAATACCTAATTTTTGGACGAGATTTGAATAGTTTTTATGAATTTATAAAATCGAGTGTCAAAGCTGATGCGGGATGACGGATTCTGGTCTGTCTTCCCGACGTCATAACCTTTTTTCGACAAGTCCAAATTGGTTGGTTCCACTTCTGGGAGTTAATGTTTTGAGTTCGGAACCAAACCCAATTGGAATCGTTTAATTTGGTTCGGTAATGAATTTTATAAAAATAAAACCATTTTGTTGCGCGCTGAAATAGCTGCACATACCTTTCTATGTTGGAAGAATTTTTATGATTTTTGTGTCAAATAGAAAAATATAATAAAAATATTTTTATAAACCTAAGACATTTATTAAAGTCTGGTAAAAATTTAATAATTTAATTCAAAGGTTATCCTATGTAATTAAATGCATCTTCGCATGCTAAAATCTGCACGTTTTACTCGTTATTAATCAACAAGTTCGTTTTAGGCTTAACCGGTGGTTTTTGTTAGTTGAAAGGTTTTAGGGGCCTTGGGCCAAGTTTTGGGCCTCGGGCCAAGTGGTTGGGCCTCGGGCCAAGTGTTGGGCCTGGGGCCAAGTGTTGGGCCTTGGGCTAAGTTGTTGGGCCTTGGGCCAAAGTATTGGGCCTTGGGCCCAGTTGTTGGGTCTTGGGCCGGAGTGTTGGGCCTGAATGGCCCATTAGGCTAGAGTGTTGTTACAGTCTAGTTTAGTAACGTGTTGTGTATAATTTACAGGCCCTTGCTTGTGATTGTGCTCTTAGGGATTTCCTAGCTCATTGCAGGTGTTCGGTTGATTCAGGTGAGTTCATGATGCCCTTTTTACTCTTTTACGTTTTGGGCTAGCATACACACCGAAATACAATTTTAAACGATTTTACTCGTTACAGTGAATTGAATAGTTTTACGTGGTCTCACTCGTGATGGTGCATTTTGAAAGCTATATTTGAATTATTTTATATGCCTTAGGATATTTTAGACTCGTTCATGGTCTTGTGTCCTTAAGGTTACATACATTATTGATGGTCTAGACTCGAGGATGTTAGTAGACTTGGCAGTAATTGAATATGAGTAGACCTATTTGTGTTTGCATGCACTGATGTTACGTGTTGGGTTGTACGTGTGCTCGACCCTGATGTTATTACTTGGATGAGATGTTACGTGTTTGGGTTGTACGTGTGCTCGACCCTGATGTTATTACTTGGATGAGATGTTACGTGTTTGGGTTGTATGTGTGCTCGACCCTGATGTTATTACTTGGATGAGATGTTACGTGTTTGGGTTGTACGTGTGCTCGACCCTGATGTTATTACTTGGATGAGATGTTACGTGTTTGGGTTGTACGTGTGCTCGACCCTGATGTTATTATTTGGACGGTATTTATAGGGATATAAATATATGGATGTATATAGATGTCTAAGTACGAATACTTAGTGTTGATGATGGCCTAACTGTTCGTATCCCGTATTATATTTTAAACTCTTGGAATGTTTTATAATCCAGTTTTTATATTTAAACTCTTGGAATGTTTTCTATTCCAGTTTTTATATTTAAACTCTTGGAATGTTTTATAATCCAGTTTTTATATTTAGACTCTTGGAATGTTTTATAATCTCGTTTTTATATTTAAACTCTTGGAATGTTTTATAATCAAGTTTTGATATTTAAACTCTTGATATGTTTTTAAACGAATTTATATAGGCTTGCTAGCATAAGGTAGGCCTTGGGATGATATATATATATATATATATATATATATATATATATATATATGTAGGAATATATATGTATGTATATATGGAGGTATGTATGTGCGTATGAGGATGTGTACCTTATAGTTTACGATTGTGTAATGATATTTAGTTTCTCGTGACTAAGAATGATGTATGTAGGCTTATTGTTGTGTGTGTGCATGGTGATTCACGGCCGGGTCAAATATATTACTCGGGTTGTACCCTTGGTGAAGAGGCCCGTGTGACGTGATCATCATTTTGGCGGGTCAAATATATTACTCGGGTTTTAAAATCCCGTGGTGAAGAGGCTCGTTGGATGTTGAGCCGTGATCGGGTCAAATATATTACTCGGGTTGTACCCATGGTGAAGAGGCCCGTATTACGTGCTTGGATGTATGAGCCGAGATCGGGTCAAATATATTACTCGGGTTGCACCCGTGGTGAAGAGGCCCGTACCCCGTGCTTGGATGTATGAGCCGAGATCGGGTCAAATATATTACTCGGGTTGTACCCATGGTGGAGAGGCCCGTATCCCGTGCTCGGATGTATAAGCTGTGACCGAGTCAAATATATTACTCGGGTTTGACTCGTGGTGGAGAGGCTCGTGTCACATGCTTAGGTCTTACCGCGTCCGGGTCAAATATATTACTCGAGTCTTGACTCGTGGTGGAGAGGCCCGTGTACGTGTGTTCGACGATGATTGTATTACTTGGTGAATTATATATAATTTATTTTATTTATACCTTCTCTATTGTTTATAACTATAGCTTTGAAATAAAGTATGAATTATTGTTTATGAAAACTTGAACTCACTCAGCTCAAGCTGACTTTGTGTGTATGTTAGATTGACTTTCGGGTTGAGGATTAGAGATTTCCGCTTGGACGTGCTAGAGACTACTCGGACGGTTGAAGGCACATCTAGTCGAAGAATTAATAACGCAAACTGTTTCTTTTAAATTATTACCATAAGTATTTAAATTTTAATTTTGGTCACTTCCCTGGTTTTGGGAATTTTGATGTTATCTATTCCGCTGTTTACTACTCTGAAACGATTTTAATGAAATGAAGATTTCAAATAAAACGAATATTTTATTTACATTTTTTTTTGCACACTTGCACCCGTGTTTGGGATTTTTAATACTTAAACTTTTCCGCTGTTATTTAATCTGAACTTGTTTTAAATAAAACGAATCGATTGGTTTTAAATTTTTGTGAATTTGGGGAGGTGATTACCAACTGTAGGATTCCTGGGATTCGGGATCTTACACACACTTACCAGTGGCAAAGTGTCTTTTGAAAATGTGTTGCATGTGTAGGGTCTACAGTACAATCTGCTGAGTATATCTCAAGTCTGTGACAAGGGGTATAAAGTTGGTTTTGATGATGCACATTGCTTCATCTTGAAACCTGAGTTTGTGATACCTCCAGGCATGATCATGATGATGGCACCCAGGAATGGAAACTTATATGAGTTGAGAATGAAGAATGCAGTATCAAGGGGTGGATCATGCTTTTTGTCAAAAGCAACTGAAAATGAAACAAGGTTGTGTCATAGGAAGATGTGTCATGTTAATTTGAAAAACATGAACAAGCTGGTGAAAGAAGAACATGCAATTAGTCTTCCAACCAAGGAGCTCAAGTTAGATGACAAACGTTCCTCATGCAACAAAGGAAAACAACACTATACGACAAAACTGGTGAATTCTATTGAAGAAGTGTTGGAATTACTTCACATGGATCTCTTTGGTCCAGTTAGTGTGCCCAACATTGGGAAAAAGAAGTTCTGTCTTATGATCACAGATGACTATTCAAGATTCACATGGGTGTTTTTCTTAGCAACCAAAGATGAAACTACAGAGCTGATTAAAGGGGATGCGACTAGGATGGAGAATCAACTGGATAAAAGAGTGAAAATGATCAGAAGTGACAATGGGACTGAGTTCAAGAATGGGGTGATTGATAAGTTTTGTGTGACAAAGGGAATATTTCGGCAGTTTAGTGCTCCTAGAACACCTGAGCAGAATGGAGTGGCTGAGAGAAGAAACATAACTTTGATTGAAGCTTCAAGAACCATGATTGTTGATGCCTATCTACCTGTTACATTGTGGGCAGAAGCAATCAACGCAGCTTGTAATGTTCAGAATAGGGTGCTACTCAACAAAGCTCAACACAAGACTCCATATGAGATTTTGTTCAAAAGAAAACCATATGTGAAGTTCCTCGAGCCTTTTGGTTGCAAATGTTCTCTCTTAAACACAAAGGATTATTTGAACAAATTCCAAGCCAAGTCCTTGGAATGCTTCTTTGTTGGTTACTCTTCACAGTCAAAGGCCTATAGAGTGTATGCGAAAGAACACATGTGTGTTATTGAATCTTATGACATTGTGTTCAATGAGAATCACTTCAATAGTGTGGATGGTCCAAGCTGGTTATTTGATTTGGAAAAGCTAGTCCTTTAAGATATATACTGAAGACCTTGATGAAGGAGCTTACAAGACTACTGTTCTAGAAGCCGTGAAAGAACAAAATCTTGATTTGGACAAACTCTGGTCCAAGGTTGCTGGAAATGATGGAGAGTTTGAATTTCAAAAGAAAAGGGTGAATAAAGTAGAAGAAGGTGAAGCTGATTAGAATGCTGAAGTCAATGTGAATCAGAATGATGACAATGAATTTGAGATGCCTGTGGAAACACTTGAAGTATCAGAAGAAACCACTCAGATAGAACAGGGCAATGAAACTGCAAATCAAACCCTATTTCAATCATTGTTTGACACTCTACAAATTAGGAGCAATGAAGCTTCAACTTCAAATTAAGACAACAACATGGAACCTACTTCAAATGCAGAAAATGATCAAGAAAAAGAGCCTGGAGTAAATGTTTCAAATATAGATTCAGAGGTCAATGCATAACAGATTGTTCAACAACCACTATTCAAAGAAATCATCCCATTGAAAGCATCATTGGTGACCTGCATGAAAGAGTTACAAGAGGTGCCTTAGAAACAGCAACCATCTGTCTCTATGCCTGCTTTCTATCTCAAGTAGAACCCAAGAACATAAATCAAGTATTAAAGGACAACAGTTGGATGGAAGCAATGCAAGAAAAGTTAGATCAATTTAGAGACTTACATGTTTGGGATTTGGTTGACAAGCCAAGAGGTAAGTATGCAATGGGCACCAAGTGGGTCTTTAGGAACAAGAAGGATGAAAGAGGTATTGTGGTGAAGAACAAGGTGAGATTGGTAGCACTAGGGTATTTGCAAGAAGAGGGAATTGATTTTGAAGAGGTATTTGCTCCTATGGCAAGACTGGAAGCCATAAGAATATTTCTTGCATATGCTGCTTCAATGAATATAAAGGTGTACCAACTGGATGTGAAGTCTACATTTCTGAATGGAAAGTTTGATGAGGAGGTGAGTGTTACTCAACCTCCAGGATTTGAAGATCCAGATTATCTAAATAGGGTGTACAAGTTGAGTAAGGCCTTGTATGCTCCTAGAGCTTGGTATGATGAATTGCCAAATCATTTGCTAGACAATGGATTTTGTAGAGGTGTAATAGACAAGACATTATTCTATAAGAGGAAAGGGAAGGATCTGTTATTGGTGCAAGTATATGTTGATGACATTATTTTTGGATCCACAAATTAATAGATGTGTAAGGATTTTGAGGCTGTTATGAAGTCTAAGTACAACATGAGCTCCATGGGTGAGATGAACTTTTTCCTTGTACTACAGGTTCAACAGAAAGCTGAAGGGATCTTCATTAATCAATCCAAGTATGTTCAAAATCTCACCAAGTTCAAGTGAAATGACATGAAGACAATGTCTACTCTAATGGACACTCATGAGAAGATGATAGCTGATGAAAAGGGGGAGCCAGTGGATCAACATGAATATAGAGCAAAGATTGGGTCTTTAATGTATTTGACTGCATCAAGACCTGACTTCATGTTTGCTGTGTGTGTTTGTGCAAGGTTTCAAGATAATCCTAAGGTTTCTCACATGCTTGCTGTGAAGAGGATATTCAGATGCCGTAAAGGGAAGCCTGACCTAGGAATTTGGTATCCAAAGAACAGATCTTTTCTGGTTGCTTACACAGATAGTGATTATGATGAGCGCAATATGAGTAAGAAATCCACATCTAGTGGATGTCAGTTTTTGGGAAACATGCTGGTGTCTTGGCAGTGCAAGAAGCAGACTGCAGTGTCCATTTAAACAACTGAAGCTGAATGCATTGCTGCATCTGCTTGCTGTGCACATGTTCTTTGGATTCAAAACCAACTGCTGGATTTGTCTGAACTTTTTAAAGACTCCTATTCTTATTAATAATATTGCTGCTATGTTTATTGTTAAGAATCCTGTTCAACATTCAAAAACCAAGCACATTGAAATCAGACATCATTTCCTTTGAGACTGTAATGGAAAGGGTTTAATAGAAATGAGAAGAGTTGAAACAACTGATAATTTGGCTGACTTGTTCACCAAACCTCTGGATAAAATTAGATTAAACTTTCTATTAAAGTCCTTAGGAATGATAAATGCAGATGAAGTCTGATTAATGATTTGTGTTTATACGCTTAAATCACCATTTAAACTGTTGAATGTTTGATGTGCTTTGAATGTATGAAATCTTGTGTGCTGAATTGACCATGTTATAGGTTTGCTTGCTAGTTGTATGCTGTATTGAAAATGTGTGCTTCTTATGACGATATGCTGCATGTGTGATATTGCATGTCTGCTTGTGTGATGAAAGTATCTGATTTGAGACTAAGTAAATGAATCAAATGTTTAGAAAAGATTATCTATAAATTGATTCTATCTTATGTGCTTAAGTGATTAGAATTCACTCATGGTGAATGTAATCGTGTGAAGGTTTTACCAGTGTTTGTTTGTTTGTGTGTCAAAATGAATCTTTTCAAAACAAAATTTTGTTTAAAAGTTGAGAGTGATTATTAAGTTTTCAAACAAAACAAAGATTTTGACAAAAGCAAACTGTTTTTGGTGACGGCAAAATGAGACATGATAAGATTATTCAGTTCAAAGCTTTATAGAAGCGTAAAAGTTTTTAAATGGAGATAGTAGCCAACATATTTGGAAAATGATAGAAAATTGGTTAAGTCAATTAATTAATGAATTACAGGCTAAAAAGGCTTTAAGTACAATCATTGATATGTATGGTAGCTTTCCATGATGTGTAACAGCTTAAGTGATATAAACAAAATAACCATGCTACGTCTGATGTGGATACACATTTGAACACGCAAGTATGTTTCAATATACATCTCTCCGGATGATGGGCAGAAAGCTAATTATCCAGTCATACACAAGCCTGTTGGTGTTTGGTCAACCCTAAATGAAACATTTTCTATGATATGAACAATTAACTTATAGTATATGTGTGTGTGTGTGTGTGTCTGTGTGTGATACCCCAAACTAAGGCAGAAATGCCGGGGCGTGATCTGATTGCTCACAGCTCAAAGATACTATCATATATAAAATGTGACAATATCTATTAAGTTAATTATTTCCAAATACAGTGCACAAGTATTCAAAACACAAATAAATAACTTAATACAAGTAATCCAATCAAGATTTAAATAATAACTGTCTTCATTAAAATCCTAAGGTCTTTCTAAGTGTCCATACTTCAACTTCAATTCAATGGCAACCTGCATATGTGTAGAAAACAGAGTTTGTCAACAACACATGTTGAGTGAGTTATCACTAGTTTTTGACACTAAACATAATGTTAATCTAATAAATAAAAGAAATAAGCAAAACTTAATAAATGCGGTAAATGAATCAAACCATGAGCAAATAAGTTGTCGATTTAACCATTGCCAAGAGAATCGGGCGCCGGTAAATCAACCATGAACAAATAATGATAAGACCGTTGCCAAGCGAATCGGGCAGGGGTAAATAACAATGAGAAACCTATACAAGGGGATATGTTGGACCTCTCCGAATGTGAATATGCACATAACCAAGTAAACACATAACAAGTATATTTGACCAATCACACACAATTATATGTTTGCTAATTTTTGAGATATATATATATATATATATAGGGGTGGGTTCCAGTGAAAACTCCTCTTAAAGAGAAAACTTAAAATCTCCTAAAAACTTCTAAAAAACTATTTTTAACTTAAAATTTTTTTTTTTGAAGTTTCTTTTTTTTCCATTATTCTTATATGTTGTTATTGGTTCAAAAAAACAAAAAAAAAACCTTGTCGGTAACCTCGTCGGTATAGTGCGCATGTGTAATAGTGTGCATTGCATATATGCAAAAGTGTTTGTATTGCATAGAATACAACACTATTGCACATATTTGATACACACTATTGTATATATACAATATAAGACTAATATACACATCGAATACACATTAGTACGTATGTGTAATACAACATTAACGCACATGTGCACCACATCGACTTTTATTTTATTATTTTTTTTTCCATATAATACAACACTAATACACATATAAAATACACAAATATTGAATATATGCAATAAACCACTATTAAACTCAAAAATACACAGTAATACACATGTGTAATACAACGGTTTCGCACAGTAATACGTATGTGCATTATAGCGGTTTTTTTTTGTTTTATTTTATTTTATTTATTTTTTTATATTTTTCGAATGAAATATAAGAAAATATAAGAATAATGGCCAAACAGAATTTTGAAAATATTTTTTTATTTTTAATTAAAAATAATTCTTTAGGAGTTTTTAAGTTTTCTCTCTAAAGGTGAGTTTCTCTTGATCCTCTCCCTATATATATATATATATATATATATATATAATATGAATACGCATATGTCCCTAAAACATTGTGAAAATTGAGTAAAATAGGGGAACGATAAAACTCACCTTAGGTGGAATGTAAGTGATTAATAAATATGATAAACGAACTACGATTTAAATGAGTCGTCCACTAACGCGTCGAACGAGATAACAATGAGAACCTGAAACTTTGAGAGATGATAATATAAGTAAAAATGAACTTAATTCCGCTGGAATCGATCCAAACGGACTTCTAGAACTCCGGTTATGTTAAATTAAAATTTTAAGCGAGCTGGTACTGACCAGAATCTAAACAGCGAGTCGGAAGCCGGGTTTTGGTCAGTAGCCTTAAAATTTCGTTATGAGAATAAAAGCCTTCTGGACCGAACATTGAATCCGACTAGAAGTATGAGAAAACATAAAGTTAAACTTGTTGACTGTTTTGCCCTTTAGTGGGTTTTAAGTGAATTGACCGGTCAACACCATTCAACCACCGAAATTGATTTAGGCTTATTGACTAGGTAATATGTATGAACGATTTCTTAGTTTACAGCTTACCTAGAAAGTGAAAGAATCAACCATAACAAAGAGTAAAAGGTCCAAAAGTAAGCAAAGTCAAACGTGCATTCTCGTATCTTCAACAATAATGCAAAAACCAAAGACTTATATGAGGTACAAAGAGGGTGAGCGCTGGAGGGTTAATATTTAGGGTTTATCAAAGTTTGTGGCAGAAGAATTATGAGGTGTTTATATAGAATAAGCAAAAACGAACCATATTTAGTAAATTTACTCATTTAGGAAATTGAATATGTTTTTAATGACCAAATCAATGAAATAAACCAAAGATTTCGTGCTTGATCAGTAATTTATGAGTATGGACTTGTATTTCGGTTAATATCCTTTTCTTGGACCTTAATTTACTCGATTTATGCCAAAAATAAGCGATTTACATGCTAAAAACGAATTAGGAAAGAAATAAACATAAATGATCTGTGCGGATGCACCATGGCGCCACGTGGCCAGCCTATGGGGGTGCCATCGTGCAGCGCTCCGGGGTTAGGTGGGTTCAAATTTAATTTTTGATAATTTTAGTCCTTGTGGTTTGATATTTGGACAATTAATGAACTTTTTATGCTTAAAATGAGAAATGAACTACTTAAGAAAGTATAAGGGCATAAAATGAATATTAAAAACTTAAATACTTGTAAATATTTGATTTTAAACTAATAATAAAGATCTAAAATATTTCCGGTCGGGTTAAACGTAAACGAATACAAGTTTGAAAATTCCGAGATGTTACAGTCTCCCCTACTTTAGGGAATTTCGTCCCGAAATTAAGGAAAACCAAAACATCATCGTTTTGAAAATAAATTAATCTTTTAAGAAAATATCATAACATAGAACTTCAAACAATCGAAGCAACGCTCCAAATGACAATTCGATTAGGGCACTTATATATAGGATGTACCAGCGGCGTATCAACCATGTCCTTATCATCTCAACATTTGTGCCGTTACTCAAGCTACCATAGGTTTTAGATCATGACACACAATTTTCGTATAATGACTCCCATGCAAGGACTTGGATAATTATGTTCGCGACCATAATTATTCTTATCGTCGGATGGTCCGCATAACTCATTTCAACATGTGGATTATAAAACATTGAAAACTAAAATTTTGAGAGAAAGCAAGCGTTTTGATTATTTAAGTACAAATTCATAAGATAATCAATAAATATTCGAGTTTGTAAGTTCTAAAACATCCCTTGCTTATAAAAGGAAAGTTTTTGGGGATTTAAAGGAAACGAATTTCTTAAAACAGATGTTATTATGAATTGTGATAATCGAGAATAAAGAATTGAGATAGTGGTACAAGATTCTAATAAGTCTACCTTGATGAAAGGAACTTTATTCAGGAGGTGAAATGCGCAAAATTTTAGTTTACAACAAATCTTTAAATAGTTAATAACATGTGGAATCTTTAAAGATCGTATTCTTTAGGAACGAAATTCTTAAGATCGAGAGTATAAGTTTAAACAAAGTTAAAAAAATTTTTCGATGAGTCGAGTTTGGTTAATTGAGAAACTTATGAAATTAAAGAGACATTGATATGAAGTTATAGCTTTTTAAATTGTGAATTTGAGATGAGATTAATTCGATTTACAAAATTAAAATATTACAATAAAATATTATAATAATTAGTGATTAATAAATGATATATTAATGAAAATGCGAAAATATACGAATTCAAACCAATCGTTAATAGATTAAATTGGGAAGCGGATATTCCCGAATCACCGAGATACCCCTATTCCAATTAAATCTTTAAAATTGGATAAATATAAGGTGGATAATTGAAGATATTAAATTAGATTAAATTGGGAATTCGTGGATTCTTCCTTTTTCACAAAATCGTTATAAATATTAGGAAATAAGTAAATTGAACTATCGATGGTTTATAATGAATTTAAAGTAAATAATGAAAATTTAAATTAATTGTGATACCAAAAATAAGATTTGGAGTATATAATAAAACAAGATAAACGCGAGGCTAGAAATGCATGAACCACTATGACTATTCTAGCAACTACAAATTTATCATTAAAACGTTCAAAAATTTCAAGGTGTATCAAAAATAAAAAAGGGGAGTTGAAATATTTACGATTGAGATTCAATCAAACAGTCAATTTTAATAATAAAAGTTAAATTAATTAATGGGAGATTTAATTTAATAATGGAAATTAAATTTGAATGATGAAAAATTCAGTTTAATAATAATAAATTTATAATAATTGAATTTTAATAATAAAGACTTATAAAATGGAAAGTAAGCTGTGAAAACCAACATGAGGTTGATGAAAAACAAGAAGTAATAAAATATTAATAGTTAAAATTGAGGATAAGGATTTAAATGCACTTGATAATTTATAGTTTGAGAATATGAAAATAAATGAGAAAAGATAATTTAAGTAATATTATAACGGATATGAGTTAGTATAAGATTTCTAATTCGGGGCAGTTTGGTTTTGTCGAGGTTAGCGGTTGTTTAGTCAACGGCATAGCAGCAGCAAACTCCTTGGCGATTCTAGTAGTCAGACGTCGATCATGAGAAGCAGATGAACAACGTTGTTCACGATGATGAATTCTTAGGGAAGACATTCTATGAGGACCAAAGATGAAACCTTACGAGATGATGGGTAAGTTTTGTAAATGAGTCAATATGATATGATGGGGAAAAGTGATAATATCGTGCCAGTGATGACTCGAGTACGAGTCGGGATTTAAAATAATGTAAATAATTGTTGAGATATTTAATTTAATAAATAATGTTTATAAAAATTTCAAAAGTAAAATGTTATTGGGTTGGCTTTCCATAGGCTTTTCATGGTAGCTCAAGAACCCAATTTAAATAACAAAACATATTTAATGAGTTGGCCTCCCATGAGCTTTCCATGGCAGTTTGAATGGCCCAACTAAAATAACGAGTACAAACAATTGAGTCGGTTGGCCCATGAGCGTTACATGGCATTTTAACTGACCCGACTAATTAACGAATTATCAAATAAATGGAGTTGGTCAGACCATGAGCGTTACATGGCATTTAACCGACCAACTAAATATCGAATCAACAAATCAAATATGAGCAGTTGGTGTATCTTGGGAACCACCCCGGACGATACGTTCCAACCAAAAATCAAATTGAAAACGGGTTGAGAAATGGATAGTTAGAGTGCCCATGGATTTACATGGATTTTTCACCCAACTAAACATTTAAAAGTAATTAAAACAAAATGTTGGAGGTTTTCCGAATTTAGCCACGAACCACCGTGAATTCGGTTTTTATAAAAGGAATGTAACCGTTTAGCCGGTTATGTTTAATCACTTAGGGTTCCATTCGTATGACACTTGTCATACTCCCATGCCCTAAGGAGAGGAAGCAAAAACAAAACACGGGAATTCTTAAGTAATTTCCTAAAGTAAAAGGCAATCTACTAAAATAAAAGGATTTAAAAATATTTTAAAAGTGAGATATAACCTCGGAATTGGTGTGTGTGTGCACAACAGATAATAATAAATATAAATTAAATAATTAACCTATATAAGCTATAAAAATTTAAATAGCACATAAGGCAGTTCAGATAAGCACGTATAGGGTCCTAAGCAGATGACTAGGACAGATTTCTAATGACCTATCTTATAACCTTCGGTTCTGATACCAATATGTCACACCCCAACCTAAGGCGGAAATGATCTGATTGCTCACAACTCGAAGATACCATCATACATAAAATGTGACAATATCTATTAATAATTATTTCCAAATACAGTGCACAAGTATTCAAAACACAAATAAATAACTTAATACAAGTAATCCAATCAAGATTTAAATAATAACTGTCTTCATTAAAATCCTAAGGTCTTTCTAAGTGTCCATACTTCAACTTCAATTCAATGGCAACCTACATATGCGTAGAAAACAGAGTTTGTCAACAAAACATGTTGAGTGAGTTTATCACCAGTTTATGACACTAAAAATAATGTTAATCTAATAAATAAAATAAATAAGCAAAACGTAATAAATGCGGTAAATGAATAAAACCATGAGCAAATAAGTTGTCGATTTAACCATTGCCAAGCGAATCGGGCACCGGTAAATCAACCATGAGAAAATAGTGATAAGACCGTTGCCATGCGAATCGGGTGCGGGTAAATAATAATGAGAACCCTATACAAGGAGATATGTTAGACCTCTCCGAATGTGAATGTGCATATAAACAATTAAACACATAACAAGTATATTTGATCAATCACACACAATTATAAGTTTGCTAATTTTTGATATATATATATATATATATATATATATATATATATATATATATATATAGTATGAATGCGCATATGTCCTCAAAACGTTGTGAAAATTGAGTAAAATAGGGGAATGATCAAGCTCACCTTAGATGGAAGGCAAATGATTAATAAATATGATAAACGAACTACGATTTAAACGAGTCGTCCACTAACGCGTCGAATGAGATAGCAATCAGAATCTGAAACTTTCAGATATGATAATATAAGTAAAAACAAACTTAATGCCGCTGGAATCGATCCAAACGGACATCTAGAACTCTGGTTATGTTAAATTAAAGATTTAAGCGAGCTGGTACTGACTAGAATCCGAACAGCAAGTCGGAAGTCGGGTTTTGGTTAGTAGCCTTAAAATTTGGTTACGAGTATAAAAGCCTTCTGGACCGAACGTTGATTGAAGGTTATTGACTAGGGAATAACGTTAAAATTTGGTTACGAGTATAAAGTTAAACTTGTTGACTATTTTACCCTTTAACGGGTTTTAAGCGAATTGACCAGTCAGCACCCTTCAGCCACCAAAATTGATTGTAGGTTATTGACTAGGGAATATGTATGAACGATTTCTTAGTTTACAACTTACCCAAAAGCAACCTTAACAAAGAGTCAAAAGTCCAAAAGTAAGCAAAGTCCAAGGTTAGAAGTGAAAGTTTAAATAATAAACTTAAACATAAAAGATTCTAAAACATAAAGGGTTCAATTTGTAACTTCCATTTAAATTATATTAATTAAATAATAAAATTAATCCTAAGCCCCCCATTCACGTTTTCCCGATGGAACTCCGGCCACCGGAATCCGGCGCCGGAGGTGGCCACCACCGCCGTAAACGTGTTTTTAGTTCAAATGAAATTTATATAATCGTTTAATCTTCGCTATACTATCCTAACTAACTACTTAATTTCTTTTAACTTCCGTAAATCACCCCGTAATGAACACCGGAATTTAAGTGTAAGACCCTGAATCCCGGGAATCCTAGAGTTGGTCATCATATCTAAAAATTCTCAAAAACTTAAAATCAAAACAATACGTTTAATTAAAACCGATTCAGAGTAAGTAACAGAGGAATATTAAGTGTCAAGATTCCCAAAAACTTAACAAAATTTTAACCCAAAGCAACTCATTTTATTTGAAAACCAGTTCATAGTATAAAATCAGCGAAAAATCAATAGTACTAAACAAGTCCCCAAAAACCCGGGAAATGTGCCCAAAATCAAATTTAAACATAACTAGTAATAATTGAAAAGAAACAGTGTTCGTAAGTAAAATCCCCGACTAGATATGCCTTCAACTGTCCAAGTAGTCTTGAGCACGTCCAAGCCGTAAGCATCCTCCTCGTAACCTGAAAACTCACACTAACATACACACAAAGTCAGCTTGAGCTGAGTGAGTTCAAGTTTTAATAATTGGCATCTGTATAAATCATTCCAAGAATTTTAAATATAAAATGGGATATAAACTGTTAGGCCATAATAAACGGTAATTATATAGATACTTATATATCTATATAATTATATCCCTATTTATAACATCCAAGTAATAACATCAGGGTCGAGCACACGTACAACCCAAACACGTAACATTCCATCCAACGTATGCTAACACAAAGTAGGCATACGCAAACATCCTTAGTCGATAACGACTAATTAACATCAGGGTCAAGCACCCGTACAACCCAAACACGTAACATTCCATCCAACGTATGCAAACACAAAGTAGGCATACGCAAACATCCTTAGTCGATAACGACTAATTAACATCGCCAATCATTGGCCATACAATAACACATGTATAAACATATGTATATATATTATTCCAAAATATACCATACTACAAGTAAGCCATCCTTAGTCACTAACGACTAACTAACATCCCTAATCATAGGCCATATGGTAACACATGTGTAAACATACATACATAACATCCCAAGATGTACCATAATACAAGTAAGCCTATGGGCCATAAGGTAACACATGTGTATATGTGAGGCCCCGAACCCCGGTAACCCCATAGTTGGCATTCATACAAAACACTTAAGAAAATAATTAAACTTGAAACACTTGTAAAATTTAATAGACTTAAAAACCGTTTCTTCCATTAAAACAAACGTATCAGAGTATAAATTTTTGCGGAAAACATGAAAAATGAAATAAGTTCCCGAAACCCGGAAATTTTGCCCAAGAACCAAAAAAAAAAGTATAACTTTTATAAGTTTCCTTGAAATAAAATATTCATAAACAATTCTTCCTTCCAGTATGCCCTTCATCGTCCGAGTAGCTCCGTGCACGTCCAAGCAATAAGGCATCCTCTTTCAAATCCTGAAACTTACAATAACATGCACACAAAGTCAGCTTGAGCTGAGTGAGTTCAAGTTTTAAGTAAAAGATATCAGTAGTAAAAATCATGATAGTCATACCAAAGGTTTTCTAAAAGTAAAAGGGTACATCCATCTAATCATCATTACCGAACTTAAACATCCTCATACATACATATACAAAATGTATATGTAAACATCCATTCAATAACATCCCTATATACATAACTATATATATATATCATCCACGTATAACATCAGGGTCGAGCAAACGTACAACCCAAACACGTAACATCAGTGCATGCAAACACAAAGTAGGCATACACAACATTAGTAGTCGAAACGACTACAACATCACCAAATAGAGGCCATGAAATAATGTATATACACATATATATATTTAACATCCCAAGGCTTACCATATACTAGCAAGCCTATATAAAATCATTTTAAAAACATTTCATCAAGTAAGAAAACATTTAGGTGCGCATGCTAGCCCAAAAGTAAAATGAGTAAAAAGGGCATTATGAACTCACCTGAGATCGATCGAATACTTGCAACGAGCTAGGAAGTTCCTAAGGGCACAATCACAAGCAAGGGCCTGTAAATTATACATAACGCGTTACTAAACTAGACTAAAGGAACACTCTAGCCTGATTGGCCGCACAAGCCCAACACTTTGGCCCAAGGCCCAACAACTTGGCCCACGGCCCAATACCTGGCCCAAGGCCCAACAACTTGGCCCAAGGCCCAATGCCTGGCCCAAGGCCCAAAAACTTGGCCCAATACCTGCCCAAGGCCCAATAACTTGGCCCAAGGCCCAATACTTGGCCCAAGGCCCAACATTTGGCCCAAGGCCCAATACTTGGCCCGAGGCCCAAAGATAGTCAAATCGGGTCGAATGCGAGAAATAATCCTTAAAACCATTTGTTAACCAAATCAGCCCCGAATGGACCAAGTTCCGTCTTAAATCTTTTCATTCATCATAATTATGTCACCCGAGTTGATAGGGTTGACGGTTCCTTTTTACAACACTTACCCCGACAGCCCCGAGCACCAAAAAAATAATTTGCGCACCGCCGACTCGATTTGCGCACCGCCGACTCGATTGACGAAGCACTAACCCCGACAGCCCCGAGCACCAAAAAAATAATTTTTCCACAGCCCTTAAACCTCCCTAGGGCTGGACAAACTGAATCGGTCGGTCACCCGATCAACTAACGCATCAAACTCAATAATTGCCAATCCTACACCCGATAAACCCTAGTTTTCGAACTAAAATCGATTGACCGACCTAAACACCTCCATTGGCCATGAAATTTTAGTATGTTGTAAGTGACATACCTAAGAATATGACGGAGCACGAACATCAATTATAACAGCCCAGAAAGATGCGAGAAAGGGCAGCCACCGGTTAAGCCTAAACAAACTTATCGATCAATAACAAATATAACATGCAGATTTTAGCATGCAAAGATGTATTTTATTACATAGGAAAATCATGGAATTAAATTATCAACTTTTTACCAGTGTTGCATAAATATCTTAAGTTTATAAAAATATTTTTATTATATTTTTCTATTAGGCATAAAAATCATAAAAATTCTTCCAACACAGAAAGGTATGTGCAGCTATTTCAGCTGCGCAACAAAGTGGTTTTATTTTTATAAATTCATTACCCAGCCAAATTAAACGATTCCAACTGGGTTTGGTTCTTAACTCAAAATACTAACTTTCAGAAGTGGAACCAACCAATTTGGACCGGTAGAAAAAAGGTTATGACGTCTGGAAGACAGACCAGAATCCGTCATCCCGCATCAGCTTTGACACTCGATTTTATAAATTCATAAAAACTATTCAAATCTCGTCCAAAAATTACGTATTATACCTTTCCGGAAACTAGACTCGAAGTAGAACATCGTGGAATCAAGAATCGATCAAAAACAATGGATTATCATCGCGTTACAGACCCTACAATAAACGTATACGAATCTGTCAGAAAACTGTTATCATCAAAACTCAACTTTAACGACCAATAAGCGCGTTAATATGATCAATTAAGGTGTAAAAGACATGGGGAATCATAAAACCGACCTTGAATTGAAGTTTTCATGGCTTAGAATTGGCTGCAAAAAGGAAAATCGGTGGTCTTGGGGCTGCTCCTACCTGCCGATCGCAGAAAGAGATGGGGCCTAGGGTTAGGTTGTGTTATAACATAATATTTTACACTCTAGCCCCTCCAGATTGAAGTGTAAGGCAAAATGGAAGGAAACGTTAGGTTCTTTAACGTACCGGGATAACGTAAAGGCTTCCGAGAAACGTCGGTTAAGTCCCAAGAGTTATACATACTCTACAAGCTTTAATTCTTGAAACCGGAATTAACGGGTGTTACAAGTCCACCCCCCTTACAATGGGATTCGTCCTCGAATCCCGATGCGACAGGAACAACTGCGGATAATGCCTCATCATTTCATCTTCGGACTCCCAAGTGGCCTCAGAACCCCTACGGTGCTTCCACTGCACCTTCACCTGCCTAACCACCTTATTTCTCAGGCGCCTCTCCTGACGGTCAAGGATAGCAATCGGTTGCTCAACGTAATTCAGCTTACTATCGAGTTCAATATCATCAAGAGGCACATGGGCCTCCTCATCCGCTAAGCATTTCCTCAGATGGGACACGTGAAAAGTAGGATGAATCCCCGCGAGCTCCTCGGGTAAATCGAGTCTATAAGCTACCTCACCAACTCGGGCCAAAATACGGAATGGACCTATAAATCTCGGACTGAGCTTCCCCCTCTTACGAAAACGAATAATGCCCTTCCAGGGAGAAACTTTTAACATAACCAGATCCCCAACCTCAAACACAATAGGCCTTCGCCTTTTGTCTGCATAAGACTTCTGACGATCCTGTGCGGCCTTCATAAATGCTTTAATCTTGTCGAGTTTCCCAGTCGTAGCCTCGACCACCTCTAAACTACCTAACTGCTTTTGACCAATGGAACCCCAACAGACTGGAGTCCTACACCTCCTACCATACAACATCTCAAACGGTGGCATCCCAATCGTGGCGTGATAACTTTTATTATACGAAAACTCCACCAACGGTAAGTGACGGTCCCAACTACCACCAAAGTCGAGAACACAAGCCCGCAACATATCCTCGAGAGTGTGAATGGTCCTCTCGGACTGACCATCCGTCTGTGGGTGATAGGCAGTACTGATAAGGAGTTTGGTGCCCATCTCCTCGTGAAACCTTTTCCAAAACCTGGGGGTGAAACGTGTATACTTGTATCCCTATCCGAAACAATAGACACCGGCACCCCGTGCCTAGAGACGATCTCACGAATAAACACATCGGCCAGCTGCTCAGAGTTAAAAGTCTCTCGAATCGGCAAGAAATGAGTGCTGTTGGTCAGTTTATCCACGATTACCCAAATGGTGTCATAATTGCCCCTAGGAGTACGAGGCAGTTTAGTCACGTAATCTACGGTAAGATGTTCCCATTTCCACTCCAGTATTTCCAACGGCTGAAGTTTCCCAAATGGCTTCTGATGCTCGGCTTTAACCTGTAGACATGTCAAACACTTACTCACGTACTGAGCCACCTCAAATTTCATTGCAGACCACCAATAATTTTTCTTCAAGTCTTGGTACATCTTGGTCGCGCCCGGGTGAATAGAATAGCGCGACTTGTGCGCCTCATCTAAAATTTTACCCCTGTAACCTCCATACCTCGGTACCCATAAACGACCATCCTTATATTTCACCCCATCACCTACGTCTTCCAACAACTTTTCCTGACCCCAAACACGTTCTGACATAATCCATCCCACCTGCAAGGCCTCATTTTGAACGCTGGCTATTTGCTTCAAAATATCGGGTTTAAGGATGAGTTGGTAAGATTTTACACGAATCGGCTTCGGTCTCTCCTTCAGGCTCAACGCGTCAGCCACCACGTTAGCCTTACTTGGTGGTACATAATCTCCAAATCATAATCCTTAATCAACTCCAACCATCGACGCTGGCGCATATTCAATTCCTTTTGTTCGAAGAAATACTTTAAACTCTCATGATCGGTATAGATAACGCAGGAAACACCGTACAAATAATGCCTCCACAAATTAAGCACAAACACAACGGCCGCAAGCTCCAAATCGTGAGTAGGATAATGGTGAAAAAGACTGTTTTAATCAAAACTCAACCTTAACATGTTCAACAAAGGCTTTAATGGTGAAAAAGACTTGTATTAGGGTAGGACTAACCTTGAATTAGAATTTTACACTTGGGAATTGGCTGGAAAAAAAACAATGGAGTTTGAGGCTGCTACAGCTGCTGCGATCGGACATGAGGTAGGGGAGACAAGGTTAGGGTTTAAGTTATAATAGTTTTACATCTAGGCCCTCCAACATATAATATATGATGTCTTGCTCCAAAGTTAATATAATGTAACTTTCAAAAATGACGAGGACGGCCCTTAAGTTGAAGGATCAAATCACTAATATACTACAAACTCTACAAATGTCTCATGCTGATAAACGAAAATGCCGGGTGCTACATACAAATCTAACACTTTAAGTTATAAGAGGCGATGCTTTGAGCAAACGGATGGATAAACGGACTTTTAAAATGTATTATAAGGCTCCTAAATTAGAAGGACGAAACCCCAGATTTTAAACAAACATTTATAAACGATCGAGCTGATTAACGAAATTTACGGGCGTTACACTAAGAAAATCAAATTAATCAATTAACGCGTATACGCTCTTCCCACTAGTATAAATAGGAGACTAATCACAAACTAAACTTGCTCACATCCTTCGATCACTCTTACTCCTCCTAACTTGGCCGTAATCAAGCCCAAGGTCTCCGATTCCGGCGAGCCTCGTTTCCGGCTATAAAAGAAAAATTCCAGGTAATTAAATAAGGATATTAATGATTTCTAAACACTAAATAAAACCACTAAACTAAATCCTTCAAATCTATAGCAGAAATCCCAAATTGAAACCCTAGGGTTTCAATGTGGGAGATGAACTGAATATGTATTTATAACAATCGTTCTCATCTTCTATATGAATATCTTGGATAGTCCACTGGTTAACTTCGCTGTGTTGTAAATATCAGACCTGGGTTCGAAACCCGGGTCAAGTGTTTGCTTTTTTTATTAAACTGTTACTATTACTATTATTATTATTATTAATACTATATAACTTTAAAATTAATAATATATATATAATAATAATCAAGTCCTTAACGAATGTTCCACCTAGATCAGTTGGTAACACTCCGAGCTGCTATTGCATAGACCCGGGTTCGAAACCCCGGGTCAGAACGTTTTTTATATGTTTTATTAATTTAATTATAATTTATTAATTAATTTAAAAATCATAATAAGTCACAAAAATTAGTTTTAAAGTAAATAAAAATTATCTATATTAACTATAAATTATATCTCACTATTTCAATCTTAAAAACCAAACTTTTCTTTTTTCGTAAACCGAATTAAAAATCATTCATTTATATTTAAACATAAACTTTAATTCTTTAAAAATCATTTCACTAAAATAAGAATTATAATTTCAACTTATAAACACTAGTTCAAGTATTTCAAACGTCCAAGCTTCATATCCTTACCGTTAAAACACTTATATCATATTAATAACCGATTTTCCGTTAAAACATAAACAATAATATTATAACCAAAGAATATAAAGTAATATAAATATTCATTACAAGTTATACTATAAAACAATCCCATACGATTATCGATTGAGTCTCGTTTTTACCTAATTTAGTTAGTGCGGATCTCTCGTTTCAGCTTTCGTGACGCATTCGATTGTTTGCCATTCTTCACGCTTTCGAGTTCTACTTTTACCTCAATTTCCTAAGGTGAGTTTTTCACAACCCCCTTTTAAATGTTTTAATGTTTTGGGGTAGCATATGTATCCATTAAAATTCAGGTATTATTATTTCGATTACAAAACTACAATTCGTACATGGACTTGTGTGTTACTTGAATTACTTGCTCGAATATTACTTGCACGTCGTAACCTCATTAATTATGTTCATACGCTCTACTTTGCACTTCGGTCCATTTGCACCGAGTGGAAAAGGGCCTCATTATCCGAGTAAGTTGGTTGTTACCAATTGGAAAGGACCTTACTTGCGTGATTACCCGAGTACGTTGGTTGTTACCAACTGGAAAGGACTTACTTGCTCGTTTATCACTAGCTATATTTATAGCTGACCTTTATTTTATACATATGTTACAGGTACCGTGATTAGGGGATGAAGCATTGGATGACACTTAGATTACTTAGGGTATTCAAATAAAAGAACTATTTTTATGATTATGTTTTAGTTTGAACTTGTATTATTACTTTTAAACTTGCGTTACTTGGCATTATTAAATGAATTAATGTTATTATGGTCACCAAATTGTGTCACATGTGTTTGAACAATTTGTACCTCACACTCGGGCGTTTCCGCTTAAGTCGGGGTGTTACAGATTGGTATCAAAGCCGTGGCTATAAGATAGGACATTAGTCGTAGTATTCTAGGTAGCTATAGCTTAATTGTTCAATTGTTTAGGTTGAATGATTAGAAAAATTATGTGGGCCTATATTTGATTGTTTGAACGCACTTACTATTACTGAACTGCTTATTTCATTTATGCCTCATGTACACAAAGCACACACAAGTCCAAGGCTTATGCCTAAAAGCAAAGATTTTCAAAACTTTCAAATCAATTTTTTTTTACTGTGGTGTTCTGATAATTCTTTTGCATAAAGATGATTCGTCATGGCGGGTATGTAGTAACTGGAAGGGGATGTGCTTGTTTTCCGAACTCTTGACACCAAGGTTCATGAAACCAAAGGATAAGCAATGCGCATATATCCAATCAGACATCGGACCCGGTTGCTTACCTTGAGAGTTCGGGAAGGGCATGAAACTTATTAGGCCAAAATGTACCACACCAAACGCCATACGAGTCACCACTTTATGTTTTCAACTGTGATCATGTCCTCTTTGTGATAAGGATATGGTTGCATCCCTTAGGATGTCACACAAGTCATGGTGGTTCATGCAACGTGTGACTCCGACCCTCTATGTTTTACAATGTATTTTAACCGAAAGTCTGTCAAGTCGTGATGATACACGAATACCCAGCTTTTGGTTCGATTTATTTTCGAAATTTCGATTTTTGTGTTGGAAAATAAGAGTCCATGGTGGTTCATGAAAACTCTAACTTCCTCACAACACTTATTTTACTATGGTTTTCATATTTTAACAAACCTTATCAAACCTTATATCATGCACTATTCCGAGTCTCACGATTTCTGTTACCTTTGTTCGCATAATGGCTTCCCATAACCTTAAGCGTCAATCATTTGGAACCTCTAGCTTCAAGATAACCTCCCAGATCACCAAGCACCTGACAGCGGTCCTTCCTAATATCATTACCCAGATGCACCAGAACATCATGGCTAACGCTAACCCTCCCCCTCCCCCGCCTTCAGCTCCCGTTGAGACTTATAAAAACTTTCCTTATGCCAAACCTACCACTTTTGACGGAACTCAAGGTGCCACTGCCCTACTTCAGTGGTACGAAAATATGGAAAGCGTGTTTTTCCAAATTGAGTGTCCCAGTGATAAGCGAACCCGATTCGCTACTAGCATTTTCGAGAAAGGCGCTCTTAAATGGTGGGTCAAGGAAAAGTCGACCCGTGGTGCTGAAGCTGCCATGGCCTTGCCATGGAACGAATTGAAGGATCTCATGACCCGACAGTTTTGTCCTCCAAATGAGCTTATGAATTTGGAGACTGAGTTTTGGAACCTTAAGCAAGAGGGTGGTGAGCACTCCGCTTACACCTCTCATTTCAACGAGCTAAGTGTGTTGGTGCCGCATCTCGACACCCCCGATTCACGTGCCATCGATAAGCATATTCGAGGACTACCAAGACAAATTCAAGATAGTGTTTTTAGTAGTTCTCCCAAGGAACTTGGCGATTCGATTAATCTAGCCGTAACCCTAACCGACAATCATGTCAAAGCCGGGACTTTGACATTAAAATCATCCAAGAAACCGGCCAAAAACTCCGTTGCTGAACCCAAAGAACCGAATCCCGAATCATCCAAACCCGCATACTCCTCCCACAACCGTAATAAGAAGCACAAGAACTACGCGCTAACCCAACAACCCACACCTCAAACTCAAACCAATCCCGCACCACCACTCAAGAAACCTTATAGCGAACCTCACCCGTTTTGTAGCACCTGCCAACGTCACCATCCCGCCTATGCCTCTTGCCGACAGTGCAACCGTTGCAACCGTTACGGACATCTTAGTGCTACTTGTCGCGAAATCACCATAGCGGCTCCCAGCGGGCTGCTCAACTGAATCTCCGTTCCGTACCATATGTCCAACCTATCAACCAAACGAGAGCTTGCTACAATTGTGTTAAACTTGGCCACTTTTGAAGCACGTGTCTACGACTCACAAACGTGAACACACTTCAGCTGGCTCCTACTCCGCAATTCCAGCTGTCCAAGCTTACCAAGTCTATCAAGCGATTCAGCCACAAGCTCCACCTTTGTTGGCTAATCAACCTCAAGCTCAGCCGTTCCTAGTAATTCAAGCACTAGCACCCTAAGAGGGTCAAGCCTCTCAAGCTGTTCAAGCTCCCCAAGATAATAGTGGGCGTGCCTTCATGATGAATGCTCACCAAGCTCAACAAAACGGCGATGTGGTGAATGGTACGTTTCTTGTAGATGACCACTTTGCATCTATTTTACTTGATACCGGTGCCGATATGAGTTTTGTGTCTTTTGAATTTGAGCCCTTGCTTGCTAAACCCGATCTAAACTTAAAAACTCGTACACCATTGAGGTTGCTAATGGCAAATCCGTGTCGATCGATTCCGTTATTCGAAGTTGCAAGATGAATCTTAATGGCCACATGTTCTCAATCGACCTCATCTCGATGCAATTGGGAAGTTTCGACATCATAGTAGGCATGGATTGGTTGTCCTCTCACCTTGCCGAAATCGTTTGTTTCGAGAAGATCATTCGTATTCCGATTACCGATGGTCAAACTCTTCGTGTTATTGGTGAAAAGCCTTTTCCCTCGAGTCTCAACCTCATAACCTGTTTTCAAGCCCAAACATACTTATGCAAGAAGTATGTAGAATTCGTGGCTCACGTTGTTGAAAAGAAGGAGCAAAAGATTGAAGACATTTCGGTTGTTCGCGAGTATCCCGAAGTATTTCCCGATGACGTTTCTGGTCTTCCTCCCATTCTAGAAGTTGAATTCCGCATTGATCTCGTGCCTGGTGCAACTTTGATTGCGAAGGCTCCTTACCGTCTTGCACCCTCCGAGATGCAAGAATTGTCCACCCAGCTCCAAGAACTTTCGGACAAAGGGTTCATCCGCCCTAGTTCTTCTCCTTGGGGCGCACTTGTGTTATTTGTCAAGAAGAAAGACGGTTCCTTTCGTATGTGTATTGACTATCGCGTGCTCAACAAGCTTACGGTCAAGAATCGTTACCCCTTGCCTCGCATCGATGATCCCTTCGATCAACTTCAAGGAGCTTCTTGCTTATCCAAGATTAATCTTCATTCGGGTTATCACCAACTACTCGTGCATGAAGATGATGTACCTAAGACCGACTTTCGAACTCAATATGGACATTATGAGTTTAGGGTTATGCCCTTTGAGTTAACCAATGCACCCACGGTATTCATGGACCTCATGAACCGCGTGTGCAAACCATACTTAGACAAATTCATGATTGTCTTTATTGATGATATTCTCATATATTCTAAGTCCAAACCCAAGCATACAAAGCACCTTCATTCCATCCTTGATCTTTTAAGGAAGGAACAACTTTACGCAATGTTCTCGAAGCGTGAATTCAGGTTAGACGAAATTCCATTCTTCGGGAACATAGTAAACGAAAAAGGTATTCACGTTGACCCCGCCAAAATTGAAGCCAATAAGAATTGGAAAACTCCAACCTCTCCTAACGAAGTTCGTTCGTTTCTTGGTCTTGCGGGTTATTATCGTCGCTTCATCTTAAAGATGAAGCATAGGAATGGGGACCAAATCAAGATGAAGCATTCCAAACTCTCAAACGTATGCTTTGCGATGCGCCGATCCTTGCTCTTCCTGAGGGTAATGAAGACTTTGTTGTCTATTGCGATGCTTCCAATCAAGGCCTCGGTTGCGTCCTCATGCAACGTGGTAAAGTCATCGCTTACGCTTCACGAAAACTTAAAGTTCGTGACAAGAATTACACGACGCATGATCTTGATCTCAGTGCTGTTGTTTTTGCATTGAAAATCTGGAGACATTACCTTTATGTCACAAAATGTGTGGTGTTCACCGACCTTAAGAGTCTTCAACACATTTTTGACCAAAAGGATTTGAACATGTGGCAACGACGATGGGCCGAATTACTTAGTGATTACGACTGCGAAATTCGCTACCACCCTGGTAAAGTGAATGTTATAGCTGATGCCCTTAGTCGAAAGACCCATGTGAAATCTATCTTGCTTCATAGCGTAACTGTCCAAACCGACCTCCAACTCCAGATCTTTGAAGCCCAACATGTCTTAGTCACCGAGGGTAATATGCACGACGATATGTCCTGTGGCGCTGAGCTTCAACTCAAAACTATGCGTGATGGTTTGTTGTATTACCTTAATCGTTTGTGGGTTCCCAATCGTCACGATCTTCGTACTTTCATCATGGACGAAGCTCATAAGTCGCGATATTCCATCCATCCCAGTGCGGATAAGATGTATTTTGACTTACGGTCCACATTTTGGTGGCCCGGTATGAAGAGGGACATTGCATTGTACGTCGCAAAGTGCCATAGTTGCGCTAAAGTTAAGGCCGAGCATCAGTGACCATCTGGTTTGCTCGTGCAACCGCACATCCTGATTTGGAAATGGGAAGATGTGACCATGGATTTCGTGTTTAAACTCCCAACCACTCGAAACCGCCACCATGGAATTTGGGTTATTGTTGACCATTTGACTAAGTCCGCACACTTCATTCCGATCAACGAAAATTTATCGGGTTATCAACTCGCTCGGATCTATGTTTAGCGTATCGTGTGTCATCATGGGGTACCCTTGCATATCATTTCTTACCGTGATAGTCGTTTCACTTTGCACTATTGGTCATCTTTGTAACCGCTTTGGGAACTCGTTTGGACCTTAGCACTGCCTATCATCCTCAAACCGATGGGCAATCCGAGCGAACGATTCAAACGCTTGAGGATATGCTTAGGTCTTGTGTTTTAGATTTTGGTGGAAACTAGGATTCTCATCTTTATTTGATTGAGTTATCCTACAATAACAGTTTTCATACGAGCATCGGTATGGCTCCATTCGAAGCACTCTATGGTCATAAGTGTCGTTCTCCTATTTGTTGGAATGAGATTGGTGAAACCCAAATCACCTGTCCTGAACTTGTCCAAGAGACCATTGATCGAATTGCGCAAATTCGACAAAACCTTTTAGCCGCTCGTAGTCGCTAAAAGAGCTATGCTGATAACCGCATACGACCTCTTGAGTTCAACGTTGGTGATCGTGTCCTTCTCAAGGTATCTCCTTGGAAAGGCGTTGTTCGTTTCGGTAAGAAAGGTAAACTATCCCCTCGTTATGTTGGACCTTTCAAAATTCTCGATCGTATTGGTAGCATGGCCTACACTCTTGAACTTCCTCAAGAACTCGCGAATATCCATTCGATGTTTCATGTGTCGAATCTTAAGAAATGTTTAGCCGAGGAAAATCTCCACATACCACTTGAGGAAGTGCGCATCAATGAATCTATACACTTTGTTGAGAAACCAGTAGAAATCATGGACCGCAAGGACAAAGAGACCAAACGTAGCCGTATACCCTTGGTAAAGGTTTGTTGGGAATCTAAACGTGGCGCTGAATTTACTTGGGAGCGGGAAGACCAAATGCGAACTAAGTATCCTCAATTGTTTGATACGGATTCTTTAAACTAATTTCGGAACGACATTTTCAAAAGTAGGGAATGCTGTAACATTCGTCAATTTTTTATTCGGATTTGTATTTGTAAACCCGACCTGTTGGGTCATTACAATGTATTATTTATTATTAATTAAAGTGTTCCCGACATTTATCAGTCAATGTTCATTGTATATCGTTGTTATTCAATTGTTTATAAATTTCCGAGCCTTGACGTTAATCGAGCCATACGGGTTAAACGCGTAAAGTTTCCAAAACCGAAAACCAGATAATTTAATTATTAAAGTCCAAGGTTAGAAGTGAAAGTTTAAACAATAAACTTAAACTTAAAAGATTCTAAAACATAAAGGGTTCAATGTGTAACTTCCATTTAAATTATATTAATTAAATAATAAAATTAACACTAAGCCCCCCCCCCCCCCCCCCCGTTCACATTTTCCCGATGGACCTCCAGCCGTCGGAATCCGGCGCCGGAGGCAGCCACCACCGCCATAAACGCGTTTTTAGTTCAAATGAAATATATAAAATCGTTTAATCTTCGATATACTATCCTAACTAACTACTTAATTGCGTTTAACATCTGTAAATCACCCCGTAATGAACGCCGGAATTTAATAAAATCATATTAATCAATTAATGTGTATACGCTCCTCCCACTGGTATAAATAGGAGCCTAATCACAAACTAAACTCGCTCACATCCTTCTATCACTCTTAATCCTCCTAACTTGGCCGTAATCAAGCCCAAGGTCTTCGATTCCGGCGAGCCTCGTTTACAGCTACAAAAGATCAATTCCAGGTAATTAAAATAAGGATTTTAATGATTTCTAAACACTAAACTAAATCCTTCAAATCTATAGCAGAAATCCCTAATTGAAACCCTAGGGTTTCAATGTGGGAGATGAACTGAATATGTATTTATAATAATCGTTCTCATCTTCTATATGAATATCTTGGATAGTCCACTGGTTAACTTCACTGTGTTGTAAACATCATACCTGGATTCGAAACCCGGGTCAAGTGGTTGTTTTTTTTATTAAACTGTTAGTATTACTATTATTATTATATTATTATTATATAACTTAAAAATTAATAATATATATAATAATAATCAAGTCCTTAACGAATATTCCACCTAGATGACTAGATCAGTTGGTAACACTCCGAGCTGCTATTGCATAGACTCGGGTTCGAAACCCCGGGTCAGAACGTTTTTTTTATATGTTTTATTAATTTAATTATCATTTATTAATTAATTTAAAAATCTTTTAAAAATCATAATAAGTCACAAAAATCAGTTTTAAAGTAAATACAAATTCTCTATATTAACTATAAATTATATCTCACTATTTCACTCTTAAAAACCAAACTTTTCGTTTTCGTAAACCAAATTAAAAATCATTCGTTTACTTTTAAACATAAACTTTAATTCTTTAATATCATTTCACTAAAACAAGAATTATAATTTCAACTTATAAAGACTAGTTCAAGTATTTCGAATGTTCAAACTTCATATCCTTGCCGTTAGAAAACTTATATCATATTAATAACTGATTTTCCGTTAAAACATAAACAATCATATTATAATCAAAGAATATAAAATAATATAAAATATTCATTACAAGTTATACAATAAAACAATCCCGTGCGATTATCGATTGAGTCTCGTTTTTACCTAATTTAGTTAGTGCGGATCGCTCGTTTTAGCTTTCGTGACGCATTCGTTTCTTTGCCATTTTCCATGCTTAGTTCTCCTTTTACCTCAATTTCCTAAGGTGAGTTTTTCACAACCCGTTTTTAAACGTTTTAATGTTTTGGGGTAGCATATGTATACATTATAAAATTCAAGTATTATTATTTCGATTACAAAAATACAATTCGTATATGGACTTATGTGTTACTTGATTTACTTGCTCGAATATTACTTGCACGTGGTAGCCTGATTAAGTATGTTCATACGCTCCACTTTGCACTCCGGTCCATTTGTACAGAGTGGAAAAGGGCCTCATTATCCGAGTGCGTTGGTTGTTACCAATTGGAAAGGACCTTACTTGCGCGATTAACCGAGTACATAGGTTGTTACCTACTGGAAAGGACTTACTTGCTCGTTTATTACTAGCTATATTTATAGCTGACCTTTATTTTATACATATGTTACAGGTACCGTGATTAGGGGATGAAGCATTGGATCACACTTAGATTACTTAGGGTATTCAAATAAAAGAACTATTTTTATGATTATGTTTTAGTTTGAACTTGTATTATTACTTTTAAACTTGCGTTACTTGGCATTATTAAATGAATTAATGTTATTATGGTCACCAAATAGTGTCACGTGTGTTTGAACAATCTGTACGTCACACACGGGCATTTCCGCTTAAGCCGGGGTGTTACAGTAAACAACCTAATACACATCCATACATGAATGACGTTCACAAAGGCACATTCAGAACAATAAATTAATCATAAATTAATACCAAATATGCATAAGCATCGTAACCAAAAACAATAAAAACTTTTACCAAAGCAAAACCAATCAATAAATAATCGAAAACTGAAAATAGTACGAGTCTAAAAAGTATTCATCCAAACCCAAGTTAGTTTAATATTTTAGTCGCTCATAATAATTAATGAAACAAAGATAAAATAAATTATACGGCTCATCGTAAAAGAAATAATAGTTGAGCTATGAGCTTAAATTAATTGAGCTATGTGCTTACCTGCATATTAATTCACCTAGGTGCCTGCGTGCGTGCTTCTTATTACTTCCGATGACTTTTTTGAGCTGCCAAGGATGTTGCTTCTCAACTTTTTAATTGTTCCGACTTGGCCGCCAAAGGGTTCTCCTGGACTTTCGACCCCCCTTTATAACCAAATAATTTCCTTTATATTCTCGTATAAGCCGTCTTCCCAATCTAACCGACCTACCATCTTTTTAACATATTATGGGCTTGTGAGATACCCATTTTATTCCCTGCCATGAGTTGAGTTGTTCTTTCTCGTAGACCTGATCTACAAACTTAATTATATCACCAAAAATTAAATATAAGAAGTTGACAACGTAATGGCATAAAGTCTTTTAATTTATATTATATTTTGAGTTATATTATTATTAAAGTTAAAAGCCCCAACGGTGGATGTTGTAGTAAATATAACATGTATGAAGTTTCACTCGATATTAAGTTTAGAAGAAAAAAATAATTATAATAATAACAAATTTAATTTAGCTCATTGTCTCTTCAAACTTTTAAAAATCTATATGGAAACCAAAACCGAGTTTAATTTAATAAAAATAACTCAAAACAACTCATAAGTGTATGGAATATGAATATAATATTGGAATATTTTAGACCACAACAAATATCCCCACACTTAAACCTTTTTTGTCCCTAAAAAAACTATTTAGCAATGGAATCATAATTCAAGAATGATCTTTAAAACATATAGGTTATCTTTTAAGCATAGATAAATGTAAAAATCACGATTGCCAATATTGTTGTCCAATTAAACCCAACCACTAGCCTATCATGCCCCCAATCATATTTAATGTAACATTTCGGGTTTTACCGTATTCGTTTTATCGTTGTACGAACTTTATTCGGATCTTAATCCATAAAATTATGATGCATTTATAAGTATTCAAGTTTCTAATGTTCACTTTATGCCCTCCATACTTTACATGTTGTCAAATTCTTATTTTATGAATAAAAGATTCAAAAATTGACCAAATAACAAACTACAAGGGCCAAAATCGTCAAAAATCAAATTTCTCCCCTATGTGACCCGGGGCGCCGCGCGATGGTGTCTTATCCTTTGGTCGCGTGCTGCGATGGATGGTCGGCACAGTTTGCCTACATGATTTCCTTTCCTAACTCGTTTTTAGCATGAAAATCGACTATTTTAGGCTTAAGTTGAGTGAATTAAGGTCCAAGAAAAGGATATTAACTAAAATACAAGTCTATACTCTTAGCTTACTGATCAAGCATGAAATCTCTGGTTTATTTCATTGATTTTGTTACTAAACTTTTATTTATTTGCTTAAACGAGTACTATGACCATAATTGGTTCGTTTTTGTAATCTCTATAAAAACACATCATATTTACCTGCCACAAACTTTACACTAACCTAAGGGAGCCTCCTCAGCTGTCACTCTCATATGTGCCTCATAGAACTCTTCGGTGTTAGATATTTTGTTGAAGAAACACTCATAATCGGTTGACTTTGTATACGTGTGGACCTTTGACTCATCGTTTCTCTTGATTCTTTCACTTTCTGAGTATTTGTCCATTTATATTCCCTAGTCAATAACCTTCAATCGATTTCGGAGACTGAAGGGTGTTGACCGGTCAATTTCTTTAAAACCCGTTAAAGGGCAAAACAATCAATAAGTTTGACTTAACGTTTTCTCATACTTCTAGTCGGATTCAACGTTCGGTCCAGAAGACTTTTATTCTTGTAACAAAATTTTAAGGCTTCTAACCAAAACCCAACTTCTGACTCGCTGTTCAGACTCTGGTCAGTCGCGACTCATTTAAATATTAAAATTGACATAATCGGAGTTTTACTCATCCGCTTGGATTGATTACAGCGTCATTAAGTTCGTTTTTGCTTATAGTTTCGTACCTCAAAGTTTCAGGTCCTCAAAGTTTCAGGTCCGGATGCACGATACACTTGGCAATGGTCTCTTGACACTTTACTTGTTCATGGTTTGGTTACATTTATCGCAATTATTTACGTTTTGCTATCTTTCATATTATATTATAACTTTGAAAAACTGATGACATTCCCACTCAACATATTGTTGACAAATATATTCTATTTTCTACGCATATACAGGTTATCGCTTGAATTGAAGACTGAAGTTATGGATATTTAGTCGAGACCCTAGGTTTTATCAAGAAACAATTTATTTTGAGTTTTATTTGGATTATTATTATTGTTTTGGATTATTTATTATTTATGAATGATGTGTGTTTGATTGAAATAAATTAGCTAAATAGTTATTGTCACATTTATTGAATGATAGTTACCTTCCTACGAACAATCATGCTCATGCCCAGACATTTTCGCCTTAGGTTGGGGTGTGACATTTAACAATTAAGTTCAAGTTGTATCAATAAACTTATGGGTCTCACACCTAAAGAATTAAAGATCCACTTGCCTCATCTCAAGCATAATCAAGATAATCTAAACCAAGTTGAAGCAGACTGGTTCAATCTATCACCGTAAGCTAAGAACCCTTTAATGGTAGGAAGAAAATGCACTTAGGTGGAATTTAAATGGATGAAAGGTCAAGTGAGGTCGTACGAGCAATACCTAAACCTAAAAATATATTAGCGGATTTTGGCCCAGCATTATTTCACTCGAGTTGCAACCCAGTATATGACGGTCCCAGGCCTCCACCCTTAGTATTTTCTTAAAATATTTATCGACTAAAAACCTCGAACCCCAATAGTGTATATTCAGAGTCACCATCCCCTTGGTAACACGTAAGCTCTCGGCTCCGTCTAGTATATGCACTTTGGCATCTTTTTCTATTTTTTGGATGCACTTTCGTATCTTTTGCGGCACTTATTTCTTTTCTTTCTTTCTTTTTTTTTAAGAACTTTTGAAGTACTAATATATCAATTTTTCTTTTGCGCTTGTTTTTCCTTTTTTTTTCTGCTTTGTGCACTAAGGCATCTTTTACCTAAATATAACTATTTTCTAAGCTCGTATAAAAAAAATGGACATAGCAGGGTGCCACCACTCGTTATTTACTTTCATAAAACAGAGTGGTGTGCTAGTTTAAGTACATTTAATTCTCACCACATCAAGTTAGTCAGATTACGCTAAAACTTCCTATGCCTTATTGAATTGTTTAGCTTCACTGTCCCCCCTCAAGATGAGAACCCACAAAGTTTATGATTTATTAGGTATATTAATAATATTCAAGGGAAACTTTTCAAAGCTAGTTGGGCTTACCGACACATCCCAAGCTTAGTGCATTATCTTTTATTTAATCTTATATATATTAGTAGTTTTTAAAAACCAATCTCAAATTTTTCAATCATTTTCCATTATTTGCAAAAAATTTTACTAAATTTTGGGATATTTTTCAATTTTTTTTTTGGATTTTTTTTAGATAAAAACATCAGTTTCCCATCCCCTCACTTAAATGTCACATTGTCCTCAATGAGACAGGAAAAAGACAAAAATATAAAGCAAACATTCAAATATAAGTAAAGTGGAACAGACTCACCTGGTAAATATGACAATATTGCCTCGCGAGTCATGTCACGTGCCCTCCAATTCGAGCGTGAACAAAAGCATATATCAATAGTATTATCTCTCACGAACGAAAGCAGAAATCCTGAAGCAAATTGAATCCCCACACTTGAATCAAACCATGTATCATCAATCATCCAATTACATCCCTAGAGTAGCAACATGAAAGCAAACCAAGAAACAAACAGCACAAGAAAGCAAAAAAACCCCAAAAATAAAAGTAAAAACAAAAGCATACTACCGGGTTGCCTCCCGGGAAGCGCTGAGTTTACAGAAGAGTCTTCAGCCGGACTCGCTCCCGAAATCTCAATCAGGAGGCTTTTCTTTTATACAACCCTGGTCTAACTCATTTAGTTCCACCCGTCCTACATTTTTAAACAAATAATAGCTAGTGAAACTAACACGTAATTTAAAACATTCAAACGGATCAGACCACCAATACTTAAACTTGCCTGGACCAAACCTAACACCTGGCATATAATGAGGAAAATGGTTATTCTTGCATTTTAGTGTTGTCCTATAATTTTTAATGTACCAATTTAGAACCCTAGAAACATGTTGATCCAAGCATTTTCGCTCCCTCTTCTGTGGCTTTGCCAATTTCGGTTGCGATCCACTATCTAGTTCCTCCACAAACCTGCTAACTTTCATATGATGTGGCGACTCAACTATCACCATATTCTGATCGTCCTCTGTTGCTGCATCCTCTTCTTTTTTGTTTGGTGCATGCTTGATCTCTATTGCTGGCTACCCCATGATTAATGTCTCTAAGTAGATTAGATCGCCAATAGGGTCAAATTCTTCACCATCTTCAAAAACTGGTAAACCCACCAATTCATCACCAAACTCATCCTCCAATAATGGTGCATGCTCCTCCTCTTCGTCATCTTCCATCTGGTCAAGTAGCTCCTCAACAACATTTTCACTTAGATCCGTGTAATCCACCGGCCTCCATTCCATCTCCTCTATCACGCTCTCATCATCATCACTTCATAAGTCATCATCCGCTGGTTCTACTTCATAGCTCCAAAACATGGGATACTGATCGGTAGATTTAACTTCTTGCTGAACTGGAGGTGGGACTGACTCGTCCATTATCGTGTCTGTTCAAAAGTGATATCCTCACACACAACCTCATCCTCTTCATAGAAGGCCTACTACTCATTGTAAGAAAAACTCTCAATTTAATTTGTAGCACTTAACTCCTCTAACCTAGCTTCTAGTTCTTCTAATTTACGGAATATTTCTATTTCTATCAACCTGTAAGGCCCCGTTACCGGTTAGCCCTACTTTCGTGTTGGATTTACTCATAAACGCAGTTCTAAATATCAGAGTTAATTAAAACATTCGCGGAATATAAAAGCTTTCATAAAACATTTCATAACAAAACACATCTTGTCTTAAAACAACATCTTATCTTTCAAAATAAACAAAACATTAGACTTAAACGTCTTGAGTCTTCCGATGCCAGCCTCTTATTCAGTGCCACGTGTCTCCTCAAGCGAGCTGCCTCATCCTACTCACCTGCGTGCATACTAAAAGTCAGCTACGCTGAGTGAGTTCTAGTTAATCATACACTATACAATACACATAAACTTATATTCTTTCATTCATACTTTCATACTTTCTTTCGTATTAACTTACTTTCATATCTTACGTTATAAAGAGCATTACGCCCTACATTCCTCGAGTATTATTAGGGCTCGGTACCCTCCTTCCTCGAGTATTATTAGGGCACGGTACCCTCCTTCCTCGAGTATTATTAGGGCTCGGTACCCTCTTTCCTCGAGTATTATTAGGGCTCGGTACCCTCTTTCCTCGAATATTAGTGGGGTTCGGTTCCTAGTTCTCGAATATTAGTAGGGTTCGATTCCCTCTTCGTTACCATACAACCATACATCATACCTCGAGTATTATTAGGGCTCGGTACCCTCCTTCCTCGAGTATTATTAGGGCTCGGTACCCTCTTTCCTCGAGTATTATTAGGGCTTGGTACCCTCTTTCCTCGAATATTAGTAGGGTTCGGTTCCCTAGTTCTCGAATATTAGTAGGGTTCGATTCCCTCTTCGTTACCATACAACCATACATCATACCTCGAGTATTATTAGGGCTCGGTACCCTTTTCGTAACCATACAACCATACAACCATCATTTCCTTCTTTTATTTACTTTATCACGTTCATACACATAAGCATACATATCATACTTACCTTATACATAGCGTTACAACCTGACAGTACGTGCAATATCCGAAGATCGTTCACGTACCATCAAGCAATCATTCATACATATCACATCATTCACATAAGGCATACACTTATCTCTTAGGATAAGCGTATTAACAAACATATCGAGTATGCACACAGCCCCGAAAACATAACACATAAATGGGGCTAGAAACTCACCTGAATCCTGTTACGCTCTCCGTTAATAGTTATCCCTTTCTTCAGTTGTGCACGGCTGACTGTATAACAAGTATACGTATCAATTAACTACTACTACTCATGTTGTATTTCTAAACCGAATCGGTTTGAGGGAAACCGGATAAAACCGGGTTAAAACCGGTTAAACCGGTTTATAAACCGAACCGAACCGAACCGACGTGACCAAGCCGGCCAATCTTGTGTCTAAACCGGTTTATAAACCGAACCGGTTTGAGTCAAACCGGTTTTAACCAGCTATTGACCAAACCGGTTCGGTTTTAGTTTAAAACCGGTTTTGTACACCTCTACTTTTATTTATATTTTTTTATGTGAATGAAATGTAAAGTATGTTTGTCAGACTCGCACGGTAACAAACAATAATCAAATGATATTATTGTTTTATTTAACTTAATTATTTAACCTTTTTGATTTATTTAATTTGCAATCTTTATTTAAAGATATATTTTTTTCTAACGATATTTGTAACATACGTTACTTTTTAAACCCGAAAACCCGACCTATTTTAAAATTTTTCGGTTTTGTTTCTTAATATATATAACTGAAGTTTCGTTGCATGTATTTTTCATTCGTCATTTTCATTGGTATTTAGATTTATATTCGTTAAACAGACATGTTTCGTCGTTTTAATTTATTCGTGTTTGGGATTCATTGTTAAGATAATATTTACGAGGATTTAAATTATTGTTTGTTGTCTTTCTTTTTAATTTCAATCGATTAACGAAATCCGGAATGTAAAGTTTTAAAGTTTAAACAATTTAATTCGTTAACATGTCTGGTATAATTTAAAAGATATTCAAATATTATAAATTGTAGTATTTTTAACTTAATTCAAAAGTTCAAGGTCCTTTTTGTAAATGTAGTTTAATACATGTTTTAATATAACTTTAAAGTTGGAGGGACAAATTGTAACTTATTTAAATTATATTATATTAAAATAATATATACCCAACCCCCTCCCCCCCCCCTCATCCCTCCCGTATTTTCGGCAGGCCTTTCTGCGACGGCGGCAACTATCCGGCAGCCTCTTTAAACCCGTGAATATCTTAATATAAAAATTGTCATAACGGCTGGAGACTAAAACAAGTAACCCTTAACCATTGTCTAAACCAGTAACATTGATTAATTAACCAGCAATTAGACCCGTAACAGCCGCTTAACGGCCGGCCATAGCGTTAAATCGCAATAACAAACTTTAAACACAATACGTTTCAATTGGTGTTACAAATAAGCTGCTAGCATGCGTCTAAACCTACTACCATCATCAAAATACATTAACATATCTTCTGTAATCTCCAACTGTTCGTCAAAGTTATTTTTCCAGCGAATCTTCATCCAGCTTCAAACAAGAACGATTCCGGGTTTTTTTTTTTATGCCTTCTGTTAGTTTTCCATTGACAAACAAAACCCCTAACTTGAAATTGGACGAACAGAGAACAGATTAGGGAATTGAATCCTAGGGTTTTTAGGTAGAAGATGATGAAGTTTTATGTTTATTTATATTTATTCAGTTCTAATTCTAAACAATCAGTCTGGTCTGCTCTGTTGGTTAAGTCGCTGACATATAATACAACAGACCCGGGTAATCTTTTTGGTTCATTTTCTTTTAAAGCCTTTCCTTATATTTTAACTAAATAAGTTGTTTAAAAATCATAATAAATCAACTAAAATTATTTTTAAACTAAATAAATTTTTATAAATTAAGTATAAATGATATTTCATCATTTTTTCACTTAAAAACCAAACTTTCATTTTCGTAACCCCGTAATTTCAATTCGTTCGTTAGCATAAACCGTAAACTTTAATTGTTTATATTATTTCATTAAAACCTTTAAATTTAATTTCGATTCGTAAACGTTAGTCCTAGTCGCTTCGTATAATTTCCGTTAAGATATTAATCAATAATAATATCCGAAATTCCATTAAAACATAAATTTTATTAAAATAATCAAAAGCTATAAAATTAGTAAAATTTTATAATAAAGTAATAACTAACTTCTAAATAAATTCATACTTCGGTGATATTATAATCATTTATTAAATAATAAATTATTTAATTTATTTTTCGTTACTTTAATTCTTTAGCTTTATAACTTGTTAAACCATTAACGCTAGTTTATAAACTCGTTAAACTTTAAACTGTTAGCATATAATCCGTTAGCTTTTAATTTTAAACTTTAGTTCGTTAGCTTATATTTCATTAAACCTTAGTTCGCTAACGTTAAAAATTCGTTTGCTTTAAAATTCGTTAGTTTCATTTTTTACTAAACATAGTTTGAGATAAATCCCTATTTAAAATTCGTACGATGTGTTATCATAACTTTCACATTAGCGTTAAAATTATGTAAACCGTTAAGATTACCATCAAAACTTAAAATATTATTAATGCTTTAAGATACTAAAATACATATTAAAATAGTGCAACATATCTAAAGCATATGTTAACTAAATCCTGGTAGTTATTCTTGATTTTCTTTGCATTTTTTTTATAGTTCGAGATGTTCGGTTGCATCGGTTTCGTTATTGTGCTTTTGATTTACATTTCAAGTTATCTTTCATTTCAAGATGACTTTATCAAACCCCCTTTTTAAACGTTTTTACATTTTGGGGGTAGTATGCATATCCTATACAAATGATTACTTACTTTGCTTATTCAAACTACAATTCGCATTATGGACTTGTGTTTACTTGCTTATGTGCGTTGTGCTATTATCCGAGTACATTGGTTGCCCACAACTGGAAAGTACCTTATGTGCGTTGTGTTATCCAAGTACGCTGATCGGCCTCAACTGTAAAGAACCTTGCGTGCGTTGTGCAATATCCCGAGTACGTTGGTTGTTACCAATTAGAAAAGACTTTACTTGCATTGATTACACGGTTCATAGAATTTTATGCTTTTTTTATGTATTATAACAAATTGTGATGATTCTCACCAGCTACTTGTAGTTGACCTTTATTTTATATGTATGCTACGGGTGCTGTGATTAGAGGATGATTACTTGGAGAAGACACTAGACTTAGGTTATTCAAACAAACGGACAAATTGCTTTGTTGTATTTATTCTTCTTGTATTTTCTTGTATAAACTTGTGTATTTGAAGTATTAACGAATTAATGATAATATTGTCACTTAATAGTGTCACATGTGTTTTGAACAATCTGTACGTCACACTCGGGTGTTTCCACTTTAACCAGGGTGTTACAATATTCTAAAAAAGTCGTATATAATTTGTTCATGTAAATATATTTAAAGTTGCTTTAGTTTCATTTACAAATTGAATTTTTGAAATTGATTTGTAAACTTATATATATATATATATATATGTAATACAATTAATATTATTTTGGAAATTTCGGGATGTTACAAAACCGCTATTGTCAATATTGTTGTCCACTTAAACCCAGCTACCAGCCTATCAAGCCCCCACGCACGTTAAGCATTTAAGTTTATGTGATATCAAAAACCTATGGGTCTCACACCTTAGAATTAAGATCCACCTACCCCATCTCAAGCATAGTAAAGAAAATTAAAAATAATTGAGTTGAAGCAAACTGGTTCAACATATCACCGTAAGATAACAACCCCTTAATGGTAAGAAGAAAATGCACTTAGATGGAATTAATGGATGATAGGTCAAGTGAGGTCGTACGAGCATGACCTAAATATTATTGGACTTTGTCCTATATATGCCCTAAGAAAATATTTATTGACTAGAAACTTTCGAGCCCCAATAGTGTATCCTCAAAGTCGTCATCCCCTTGGTAACACGTAAACTCTCAGTCTCGTATAGTATGTGCACTTTGGCCTCTTTTTCTATTTTTGAGAATGCTTCTTTGGCATTTTTCATTACATATCTTTTCTCATTTACTTTTCAGATCAACTTTTTTTTTGTTTTTTTTCTTTTCTTTTTTCTTTATGTGCACTTAGGCATCTTTTACCTATAAATATATAACTAAATTCTAAAGCTTGTAAAAAAATTTGGACATTGCGGGGCGCCATCACTCTTTATTTATTTTCATAAAACAAAGTGGTGTGCTAATTTAAAGTGCATTCAATTCTCACCACCTTAGGGTAATCAGCTTATGGTAATACTCTCTATGCCTTATCGAATTTCAGCTTCACTATCCCCCCTAGGATGAGAACCCACAAAATCTATGATTAATTAGGTTTATTTAGAATATGCAGTGGGAAACCTTTCAAGACTAGTTGGGCCTACCGACACATCCCAAGCTTAGTACGCTTTCTTTTATATTATCTCTTATTCTTAGTAGTTTGAAATTTTCGATTTTCTCTATCATTTTCCATTATAGTGCAAAAAATATTCGTTAAATTCTTGGGACATTTTTAAATTTTTTTTAGGTTTTTTTTTTCTTAAATTTAATTTTTTTAAATATTTTTATTTTTGCCGAAAAACATCAATTTCTCATCCTCACATTTAAATTTCACATTGTCCTCAATGTGAGAAAAAGGAAATTACCAATAAATTATTGCAAAAATAAAAATAAATTAATCAATTGGAACAGAATCCCCTGGTAAATATGACGATATGCCTCATGAGTCGTATTCCGTGCCTTCCAATTCGAACGCGATCAGCAAACTATCTTCAAATAGCGTTATCTCTTACGACCAAAAACAACAATCCTGAAGCAAGTGGCATCCCCACACTTGTTTAAAACTGTATCTCATCAATCATCTCCTAAGCAACCCTGGAACAACCTGCAAATGAGAAAAGAAACACTCGACAGAGCAAAGAAGTAAAACCAAAACCAAAATAATAATAGAATGAAAATATAGTACCGGGTTGCCTCCCGAGAAGCGCTAAGTTTAAAAAGCGTCTTCAGCCACACTCATTCCCGAAACCTCAATCAGGAGGCTTCTCCTTTATCCTTTTCCCATCAGTGCTCTTTAACACTCTCCGTTTACAACTAGTTGAAAAGAAACTAGTTCCCAAACTTATGTGAGCACAAAAATACGAATTTAGCTCGATCCACCAATTATTGAAATTCTGAGGATGTGACAAATTCGGCACAATTTGATTCCTGTCTCCAAATATCCTCCTTCTCGGGGCTCTTGATTTACGTGGCGATCCTCGAACGAGTATTTCTAAAAACCTGCCAGCTTTACCGTGCATACGATGAGGTTTCACAATGAGATGCAGTTCTTTATTCTTTAATTCTTCGGATGTCTCTTGTAATTCCTCTTCGACATTTAGCTTCTTAACCGGCTCACCGAATAACAATGATTCAAGCTCCCTAATATCTCTTTCGAGGTTAAAATCTCTCTCATTTGTAACAGTTAAACCCACTAACTCTTCACCAAATTCATCTCTAAACTCGTCCTCCCAAAAGGGAATACACTCCTCTGTCTGATTCTGCAAACCAACATCCTTAACCTCGATCACCGGCTCACTATGTTGTATTCGACTTTTTAAATCTGATTCAAACGCATCCGTAATGTGCCAAAGCGGTGTACTTGGATTAATGCTATGGACGACGCGCATGAACTCCTTAATATCTCTTCTGGACTTAGGTTGAGTCAGTTCATGTTTTTTTTTTATAAATAACATTAAGAAATAAATTAAATGAATAAATAAAAAAATAAGGCAAAAATAATATTTTTCCTCAATCAAGCACGCAAAAGGGGCCTCCTCACCCCAAGTGAATAAACATGAAGTAAAGGACTCAAGTAAATCCTCTTGCCCCAAGGACAGTTAAATTGTTAGGGGACTTCCTTACCTTAACCCACGAAAGGGGTATAAGGAATTTAATCCTCTATTTGACTCGATCACGGCTTAACAAAAACGTTCACAATTGTGGTTTTCCTTAGTAAAAAAACAGGTAGCGCGGGCCTCCTCACCTTAAGCCACTAAACACGAGGTCAAGGACTTAAGAAATTTATTTAACCCGGTCACGTCTTAACAAACACATTCACATCGGTGGCCACACACACATACAATTTAGTCAAACATCAACTAAATAAAATGCTCAAGCATAGATTTTATATATATATATATATATATATATATATATATATATTTATCTGTGTGTGTGTGTATGTATCTATGTATAAGTACAGAATAAACAAATATAGTTAAGTCTACGCAATATCATCCAAACGGTTTAAACGGGTAATAATGTAATACGGTGTGCATGCTAACCCAAAACATAAAAATATTATATTTAAAAAGGGCCTCATAAAACTCACCTGACACGGATCACACAACTATCAACGAGCTAGAGAACCGCTATGTAATCACTCAAACTCAAAAGCCTGTCAAGTTATAGCACACAACAATCACTAACTAAAACGCATCGAATCACTCGCTCAACGACACGTTCTAACATGATTGGATTGACCCGAAGACCCATACTTAATTTATTTTACATCATCCCCCAAGCCTTTAATTTACCAAAACTCCCCTTTAATAAAAATCGGGGACAAAAGGTTCCCAAACTACACCCGTTTCAAGTTAATTGTGACGAATTCACACGTTTACTGACTGACTATTTAAGTAATCACCAACCAAGTCCCTTGTAGCTAAAAATTAGTGCTATTACAGCCAATAAAACAACACGACACTGCATGAGCTGATTGGGTTGGCAATTCCCTCAAAAAACACACAAATTCATAATTAAACAAGAATTCACGCTCTAACAACCTGTTTGAATAATCACCAACCAAATCAGCCACGTTTTGATAAAAATTAATATTCTTACAGCCCATATATTATCGTAATACTACACACATCTAAATGGGTTGGCAAATCCCTCAAACAACACGCGAATTTTGACAATTGACCAATCAAGACAACTCCAATGGCCATGATAATTTAGGTATGATGCTGCTTACATACCTTAGAATCCAATATAAGGAAAATCCCTAATCTCAAACTTTACAAGGTTCCTAGTTAGTACAACCGACGCATTCACTTGCATAAAAATAATCTATAAATAATATTACCGAAAAAAACGTTCTCAAACCTCATTCCAGAAAAAATTCTCATATCCCATAATCATACCAAACAATACATAAAAGATTCACCGAGTCATACATTCAAGTATAAGTAATTTGAACCCATACGCACAACACCCTAAACTGCCGGCGTGAACAAAAAACAAAAATGCTCATAACTTGACCATACGAACTATGATTCGCACGAATCACATATCCACGAACTCGTCTCGACATAACGGACCTTAGAAAATTTACAACCACAGGCTGCCTCCGCCCCCACAGCTTCCAGAACCGAAAACAGCCTTGCGGTTTGTTCGTTTTACGCGCTAATAGGCAAATAGCTCGAAACACTATCAAACGAGCACCGTTTTTGGCGAATAATATATCCACGCGTTCGTCTCGCCGAACCTCATCAAAGCCACCAGTTCCTGCCATAGGAAAATGACACCCTCGTCGCCAGAAAACCAAACAATCCACCAGAAAACTGAACCGTCAGCCGGAATGTGAACCCTTTCTTGTTTTGCTTGTAACTTGGTCATACAAACTCGAAATTGAGCAGATAATTTATCCACGCGACCGCGTCGCCGAGAACTACCACTCAAAATGATCTCTGCTGCCGGAACCTTCTCCAGAAAACCAAAACAGTCCGCTGGAAAAATAAACCGTCAGCCGGGATGCGAACCCTTTCTTGTTTTGCTCATAACTTGGCCATACAAACTCGTAATCAAGCAAATAATATATCCACATGGTTGCGTCGCCGAGCACTACCACCTTGTACCATCGCTGCCAGAAAACAAAACAGTCCACCGGAAACGTTGAAAACTTGCCGGATTTTGTTTTGATCGAACCCTTCCTCATCCTAACATCAGCAATTGACCAAAAGAACGATGCAAACACATAAGACAAACTTGGGATTGAGTTAGGGCAGCCTTGATTT
>NW_027501353.1:0-65190 GCF_021521415.1 Bidens hawaiensis | reverse complement strand
ATAAATGAAGAAAAAAAAACGGAAGAACAAAAGGAAAGGGAGAAAAGAGATTGGTCTTGTAGAAAGATTCATCAAAGTCTTCAGGATAAATCTTGACAGGACTTTATCAATTTCTCATGATCAAACAGCCATGCTGCACCATCAACTGTATTGAATTGATTCTCATTAAAGATGATGTCAGATGATTCTATAACACTCAAGTGATCTTTCACATAAACATTGTAAGCCTTTTGAGTGTGTAGAATATCCAACAAAGAAACAATCCAGGGATTTTGTTTGAAACTTGTTCAAATAGTCCCTTGTGTTTCAGTAGAAAACATTTGCACCCAAAGGGCTTGAAAAACTTGATATAAGGCTTTCTGTTGTTAAATAGTTCATAAGGAGTTTTGTTATGCCTTTTGTTCACAAGTACCCTGTTCTGAACATAGCAGGCTGTATTTATGGCTTCAGCCCAAAAAGTGACAGGTAAGTTAGCATCTGCTAACATGGTTCTTGTAGCTTCAATTAAAGTTCTATTTCTTCTTTCTGCTACACCATTTTGTTCAAGAGTTCTAGGAGCTGAGAATTGTTGTTGTATTCCTTTTGCTTCACAGAATTCTTGCATAACTCCATTCTTGAACTCAGTTCCATATTCACTTCTCATCATCGTAACTTTCTTATTCAATTTGTTCTCCAATCATTGTTACATAACCCTTAATCAACTCTACAGTCTCATCCATGGTACTTAGGAAATAAACCCAAGTGTACCTTGAATAGTCATCAATGATCACAAGACAATATTTTTCTTCCCTATACTTGGCACACTCATAGGACCAAAGAGATCCATGTGAAGTAATTCAAGTACTTGATCAATTGAGTTGATGAGCTTTGGCTTATGAGTGGATTTGTGTTGTTTTCCCTTTTGGCATGAACTACAGTGATCTTCCAATTTGAATTCTCTTGTGGGTAAGCCTATGACATGCTTACCTTTAACAAGTCTGTTCATGTTCTTCAAGTTCACATGACACAGTTTCCTATGCCAAAATTTTGATTAATTTTCAGTGGCTTTGGAAACAAAACATGCACATCCTCTTGAAACAGCTTCTTTCATATTCAATTCATACAGATTGCCATTTCTTAGTGCCATCATCATAATCATTTCAGGTGGAATCACAAACTCAGGTTTTAGAATGAAACAATGTGAATCATCAAAACTGACTTTGTATCCCTTATCACACATTTGTGATATACTCAGCAGATTGTACTGAAGACCTTCAACATGAAATACATTATCAAATGAGACTTTCCCATTTGTTAAGATTCCTTTTCCAACAATCTTTCCACCATTCTCATCACTTCCAAAAGCTACTGGACCTTCATACTTTTCTTCATAATTGACAAGAGATCTCTTGTCACAAGTCATGTGCCTAGAACATCCACTATTCATGTACCATATGTCATTCAGAGGATGTGGACTGTTCCTTCACATATAAGAAAGTTTGATTAGTTGAGTGATGAAGTGCAAGCTTTATCAACTTGCAGCTCATCAGATTCAGTTTCAGACACAGCTTGGAAGTGAGTGTAGTTGGTTCAGGATCTTCATGAGTGACTTCTAGATTATCTGAATTGTCTGTTTCATAACCTCACTCTCTTGGGGTTTTAACTAGTGATGTTGAGTTCTGGTACTCAGCTGAGTCAGTGTCACACTCTTTTATCACATACATAGTCCTTCTTTTCAGAGTAGTCTCTCACATCAGCTACTATTTCAACCTTAATCTCAGCTTAGGTTTCCAAAGAAAACCTTGTGGTTCATATCCATGCTTTAACAGAAACTTCTCATTACCAGTGAGTTCTGTTGGTTTCTTTCTAGATACCACATGTCTTTTTTGTATTCTCACTGCTTGATGATCTTTGAGAACTATCATATTTGACAGACGGATTATCCCTTTTTGGGATTGTTCTCAATGGTTGAGAGTCCTTTTTAACAGTTTTCACATGCTTCACTGGAGATTTAGCCTTGTTACCAGGTTTGATCACATGTTTCTTGACTTTAGTGAATGCCTTTGGCTCTCTTTTTCCAGAACTTCCTCTGCACAATCCTTTCCCATACAAAATATTTTTTCATACTTCATTTTATAGGCCACAAAATCTTGTCCATACTTTGTTTCATCTGGGACATGAAAAGGCTTAAATTTAAGTCTTCATTACAGGAGTCTGTATGATGCCCATACTCATCACACTTCTTACACCAAACCTTTTCTTTGAATATTTCATGTTCTTTAGGTTTCTTGAGCCTTTCACTTGGTCTTGGCTCATTGACTCCAATGGTCTTCTTGTTCTTTAGACTGTCAAAATTGATTGAGAAAGGAACAAATTTCTCAATCTTGATGTCTTTTCTTTAGTCTTGCTTTTTACAAACACAATTTTTTGCATATTCAGTGGTTCTTCATCCTGATTTTCTCTATGTCTTGATTGTCTTTTCTCATATTCTTTCATAGTTTCCACTTCTCCAATATCAAGAACTTCATGAGTAGAGAAAATAGGATAAACAGGGATAAAGTTCTCAACATTCACATCTTCTTGCACCCTTTTCTTGTTGTTCTGCTTATCTTTTCCAATACTTCTTGGCTTGGAGGCCTTACAGCATTTGTAATTTACCCTTCTTCTTTCACATATGTCAAAGGACATATGTTCTCTTTTCATTCTTTCATTCTGTTTCTTCATTCTTGATGTGACTGGAGGATACTTTGGAAGTTTGTCAATTGATTCTGGTTTCTTGTATCTTCTTCCTCTTTCAGCAGCTTTGATCTCTTCATCAGTGATTTGATCACTTTGATCACTCAAGTCATCTTGATCCAATTCAACAGAATCAAATTCATCCTCAGAGACTTGAACTCCAATTGACTTATCCTCTTTTACTTCTTCCCTTAACCACAAACTAACCTTCTTCACTCACTTCTACTTTCTTGTACAAATCAACAAATTTTTGTTTGTCTTGAAAAACATCTCTGAATTGTTGCAAGTATGCATCTCTTTTCTCTTTGTCAACCTTTGGCATGAAGTTGTTGTTGAATGGGGGTGGAACTGCTTTGTATTTGTCTTGATCCTTTACTTGGTTCAGAATACCACATATGTTGCCTGTTGAAACCAAATTCTTCAAAAATTCAGTTTCCACTTTCAGTTTTGTGTTCTGCACCTTTTCTTCAACTAACATCTTTTTCAATCCATATATCTCAGTGATGTATCTGGATTGAGCTCTGTAACTGATCATGCAGTCATCTTCCAAACTTTTGATCTTTTCTTCACTGATCAGCTCACTTGCCTCATACCCATTGATGATACTTTGTTTCCTGAAACACTCACTTTCCAGCTTGCGTACTTTTGTTTTCAAGTCATTGATAAGTTCATTTAAATCAATAGTAGGAGCAGAGTGTACTTGAGATGATGATCCAGTCTCTTTTTCAATTATAGCCATAAATGCCACATTTGCTCTCTTGATAATCATCAGCAATGTCCTCTTCATGATTGCTCCAATCAAAATTACCTTCATGTTGTGTAGTCACTGCCACATTTCCTTGGTTTCTCAGTTGATTTTGGTTGGCTGGAAACTGTGTTGTTTGGAACATTTTGAACTGATTGAAGGTTTTGATTGTTGTTCATTTGAAACCTTGATTCTGTTGCATACTTTGATTAAGATTATTCATTTGAGGCTGAAAGTTGTTGAAGTTGGGATTGTAGTTGTTGTTGGGATTGAAGTTGTTGTTGTTTGGTCTCTGCTGATACTGAGGTTGCTAATTTCTTGGTTGTTGATTCTGAAATTGATTCATCTGATAGTTCCTTGGCAGGTTGCATTCTCTTGCAAAATGTCCTGGCTGTTGGGCAATTGTAGCAGATTGCCTTTGACTTGTCAAAACCAATCCTTTCATTAGGACCAGAAACCAGAGATCTACCAGTTTCTATTATACAACCTCTTACTTCTCAAAGCAAACATGGCAGCTTGCCACTTCAAATCCATGTCCTCCAAATCATCAACATCTATCTGTTCAAGATCATCTTGCACTACACTTGTGTGAATTAAATTCTTTGCAACAAATGCATTATATGACTCAGTAAACATTGAAAGCAAAGCCTGTGTATCATTGCTTTGACCATGTCCACCACCAGTGGTGAGGAACATTCCCACTTGTCAAAGAGGCAGAATCGAGTTGTCATCAATCAGTCTGCACATTGAATCTTTGCTGATTTCCTTGATTACTTGTGCTAACACCAACAAATGATTTTGGAGTTTCAGAATTGAGTTCAACAGGTTCTTCAATGATAGAAATCTGCTGCTGATTCTTGGTAGTCAGATTACCCATAGGTGCAATCAATGCATTTGATACACTGAAGCAGGGTCTTTCCTCCTTTATCATCTCATTCTCTATCATCTCTATCTCAGCAGCTTGAAGAACACACTACATCATCTACTTTTAGCTCATTGAAGTTGTGCTTTGTAAGAATGAACTTGCAGGCAGTATACCATTCCTTTGGCATAGAGTTCAGCAGCTTGGTGTTGAGATCAAAATCAGTCATGACATAGTCTGTGGTTCTGAGCTCATTCACAATTCCCAGAAACCTATCCAGAATTGATTTCAACCTTTCTCCTTCTTTATACTTGAATCTTTCTAACTGCTGCTTCAATCTCTGCTTCTTGATGTTCTTGAGTTCAACATTTCCTTCAAACATCTCAAGTATTGCATCATACATTGCCTTGGCATTGGGATGATGTGCAACTTTGGTGAGTATTTCCCAAGACAGACCTAGCTTCAACATTGCTAAAGCCTTGTCATCAACCTTTCTCATCCTTTCTCTCACACCAGCAGTTGCTCCCGGATTTGCCACCTTCCTCAACAGTAGCTTGTGGACCATTCTTGATGGAGTTCCACATATCAACATCATTGTAGCAAATGACTGCTTCAAACAAGACCTTCCATTTAGTGAAATTTTCCTGTCCATACAATCTAGGAATCTTGTTAGTAGGCACCTCTTGTTCTTCATAACCAGACATTTTGTGAAAACAAAAGTAATTTCTTTGTCAAAAACAAAGTTTCAAAAATATTCAGATCTGAAAACCAATAGTTCAGATTTGAGGGTGTCTGATTCGATAAGAACAAGATTTAAATATAAAGATTAAAACTTTGAATAGAACAAGGAAGAGAAAACACCAAATGATTGTAGATTCAAAAAAAAAAATGAAGAACAGAGCTGCTGACGTCACAAATCAATGGAACAGTGGTCTGCATACGTCATTCTTCTTCAAATCTTCAATCAAACAACAATCTTTCTAAAATAGCAGTAATCAGCTCTGATACCACTTGTCGGGTCCCTTGATTTCAGCTGGATCTTACTTAATCATGTCATAACTCACACAGATTGATGTGTTGACAAGGGAGTTAATGACGGGTTGCTATATTTAGAAAGATATCCGTTTGTTAAAGGCGGAATCAATAACAAACATACGGTTGCTTAATAAGTATTCAATGATAACCAACACAAACAAGATTCACTCAAAAGATTTCCATTTATATAACAATCATCATACAAGTAGGATTATCGATTTAGGGTTTCTTGAAGGAGGGTTTATCCGTACAATGACGGCCGTCACACACAATATTCTATCTTAGTAAATGTGTCTGTCTGCCTTTGTCCGTGTCTTGTCTCTGTGCCCTTTTGGCGGCGTGCCCTAAAACATTCTATTTATAGGCCTGCCAACCTAGGACAGCTGTCATTCTTCTAGAAACCCCAAACGTAAATACATATTCAAATTACATAATCAGAAAATATTCTAAGTGTAAAAACAAGTCTTCCGGGTAGGCTCTGGATAAGTAAACTTCTCCGAGTAGACTGTATGCGCTGCCTGCCTTAGACTTGGTAACATAGAAGTGTGCTCGAGATCAGTTTCCGGGTAGACTTTACTTGAAGAGTATTTTACCAAGTAAAATACTCACCGGGTAGACTTCAGTCTTCTTGACTTTGCCAGACTTTGCCCGACAAACCCTTACGAGCAACCTTGTTCTTCGATGGTCCATTTCAACTCTTTGCTATAATATAACTTATTAGCAAAGTGTACTCGGGAGTACTGTTCCTTGCTTGAGTTGAACCTTGCCCGATGTTACTTAGAGATATTCTATGTATATATCAAGCTTGATCGGACCATAATTATTAATGAATACCTTGCCGGTCTTCCAATCACTTGGCTTCATGGACTTGGTTAGCCAAAAGTTTACTCGGGAGTGAACTTTACTTGGCTATGAAGAACAGACTTGCTTGATAAATTGAACCTTGCCCGGATTTACATAAACTAGTGAACCTTGCCCGGTAATGCACTAATTTGCAAACCCTGCTCAGGTATCCACTAAAAAAGACTACTTGAAGTAAACCTTGCCCGATAGACAAAATATCGTACCCGGCTAAGTAAAAGCTTGCTCGGAAGTCTAAGGTGTGCCCGGATCCATACTTAGCGAATTCTGAGGAGGTTGAGAAGATTCCAATCTTCCATATACTTCATTTTGGTCGAATCTCTGACTCAACAATCTCCCTCTTAGGTCAATTGTTTGACTCAACAATACTTCTGGGTAGTCGCGCACAATAGGAACATCTTTCATTTCTTTTGTCTTGGTCGTAGCGTTGACAACATACGCCAGATAGGCATCACACCCTCGCCTTAACAAACACTCGGCTTTTATCATTTATCCTCCTAAGGTCATAACATTCAAGGTAACAGGGTACTCATGTCCCTCTAACTCTATCTTACAGTCCTTAACCATCCTCATTATCTTAACCGAGTTATCACTAGCGGTTTCTACTATAAAAGTTTTAGACACTCGACAACATTTCATTTTAGCTAATTTACTAAATGGTGTGGCTACAAAACTCTTGTTCGCACCTGTATCAAATAATACTGAAGCGGATATACCGTTTACTAGAAACGTACCTGTCACGACATCTGGGATCTGCTTGGCTTGCTCTTGAGTTAGCATGTAGGCTCTAGTTCTTGGTCTGGCCTGATCAACATCCTTCTTCTCACATCCTCTAGTTTTACCACCCGCGCAAGCCCTCGCTAAAAGGCCAATCTGACCGCAACTATAACACGCGGGCTTTGCATGGCAATTCTGAGCAAAATGCCCCACCTTCCCACACTTGTAACATGCTTTTGACCCTAACCTGCATTCCCCACCATGGGATTTCCCACACTTATGGCACACGTCGGAACCAGTGCCCCACTTGCACTCGCCACCGTGCATCTTACCGCAAGTCTTGCACGACTTCTTTTCCCACACCTTCTGTTTCTTGTATTTGGGGTTCCATAACTGAGTACCGGGTCACTTAGCCTGATTGACCCATTTCTTATCCTTCTTCTCTTCTTTTACCACCACATCATCCACAGCCAGGTCCTCATAGACCATCTTTGCGAGTTCGACAGCAGAGTCAAAAGTAGCAGGTTTATTCGCCTTGACTAACGTGCAGACCTTCTGTGGCAATCCCTGCACGTAGCATTTGATTCTCTTAGCCTCAGTGCTAACCATATCGGGTACCAACCTAGACATTCGGTTGAACTCTGTGGTGTACTCACGATGTGTCATCTTCCCTGCTTTCAAGTTCAGGAACTTCATCTCCGCCCGCTCAACTTTGGCGTCAGCACGGAACCTCTTCATAACTAACTCCTTCAGATCCTCCCACTTCATTGCCTTGATCTCCTCTGGGATCTTCCTCTGCTCAATAGACTCCCACCAGTACATTGCCTCATCACCGAACGATTGGGTAGCATAACCCACAGCTTGGTCGGGACGGCTTTCGCTAATGCGGATAATTTTATCCATGGCGGTTATCAATTGCAGAGTAGCGATTGCGTCTCCCCAACCAGTCAGCTTCGGCTGGTCACAACCCTTGAAGGACTTATAGTTTCACCCACCCCGACCCCTCCTCCTATTATCAACCTTCACCGACCTAACCACACTCGAGGCCTCCCTCTCCCTTTCATCATCTTTCCTACCACCTCCTTCTGCCCTTTCAGCCATTCTTTCACTGCTTCCAGCAGACCCCTCAGGGTTCAAGTTCTTCACCGCAGTGGCTACAGCTTGAACAATAGCTGCTTGGATTAAGGGATCGAGTTAAACCCCTTCATTGTTGTTAAGGTTTCCTCCAGCTGCGCTTCCTTCTTCTCCCGTGTTAGAAGCTGCCTCCACAGAAGGTTGTCGGACCACACGTGGCCTACCACGACGTCCAGTGCGACCTCCCGCTCCAACAACTGCCCTAGATCCAGCCATCGTATTTTGGAAAGGAAAACACAAACGTCATCATTCAAGGAAATATTTAGTACAAGGATAGTAAGTCTAATAGATAATAACAGTGGCCAGCTGTGATTAGCTGATCACGTTACTTTCCGTGTCATATACGCTTCCCTTTATGAGTCTTTTTGTGCTGGTTCTACACTTAAACAGTTAATTAATCAAACATTCAGAAAATCCTATCCCTACGTACACATATCCTTTCTTTAGCAATTAAGCTAACATTAACATTCGCTATTTAACCATACGCTTTATCGTTACTGAGCTTCCTTGAGTGACACATGGCTATCTTGAACTGACATCTTCTTTATTTTCTTACTTTCATCCCATTCTCTGTTCGAGTCTAAGCATTTAGGATGCTTAAATCTCTCGAACTTTTGCTCTGATACCAACTTGTAAGGCCCCGTTACTGGTGCCCTACATTGGACGTTGGATTTACTCATAAACACAGTTCTAAATATCAGTGTTAATTAAAACATTCACGGAATATTACAAAACTTCAACCAGAATATATCACATAGCTTTCAAATATTATCATAGTAAACATTCAAAGGAGTTTAAACATAAAACATTGTCTTTATGATAACATAACCACTTCCTTGAGATGCCAGTATCTTCAATTCCATGCCATGTGTCCTCATCAAGCGAGCTGCCTCATTCTATTCACCTGCGTGCATACTAAAAGTCACCTACGCTGAGTGAGTTCTAGTAAATCAAGTAACATACATTACGTCCATATACATTCATATATACGCACCCGTAGGTACATATACATGCACAGTTATTTACCTTCCTTCGTACGTTCATACTATCATACCTTCCTTCTTTCCTTTTATACATACACATATACATATACCTCGTCATAAATCATTTGCAGATATTAGTAGGGTCTGTTCCCTGCATTCGCGGATATTATTAGGGTCCGTTTCCTACATTCTCGGATATTATTAGGGTCCGTACCCTACATTCGCTGATATTATTAGGGTCTGTCCCCTTCATTCGCGGATATTATTAGGGTCCATCCCCTTCATTCGCGGATATTATTAGGGTCCGTTCCCTTTCTAACCGTACCTTCCATACCTTTCTATACATTCATAATTATGACTTCCATACGTACATACATCATTTATGTTTCATATATATATATATATATATATATATATATATATCAATCATATCTTTAAACTATCCATTGACGGTGCATGCAATATCTGAAGATCGTTCATGCATCATCAAACATTCATTCATACATAAATCATATAAGACATACACTTACCACTTAAGGTAAGTGTATTAACAAATCACATCGAGTATGCACACAACCCCGAAAACATAACAAGGAAGTGGGGCAAGAAACTCACCTGAATGTGGTTACGTTCACCGTTAATGGTAATCCCTTTCCTTAGCTATGCACGACTAACTGTATAACAATTACATGTATCAATTACTATCACTACCATATCGTCTTTCTATTTTAATTATTACCCTCAACGAACGGGGGTCTAGGGGCAGCGCCCCTGACAGGAGGGTTCTAGGGGCGGCAGCCCCTTGCGGGGTTCTAGTTCGTTATTTGGGCATAGAGAATGGGTGAACTAGTTCGTTGTTTGGACATAACGAATTGGCGAACTGATTCGTTATCTTGCCTTAACGTATTGGTTAGTTGATTCGTTACCTTACACCAATCTTATCGTGAGTCAAAGTCAAATTTGATATGAACAACGAATAGTCAACGGACCTTCGGATCTGCAATTAACCCTCCAAATCTTGAGGAAATAACATGATTTTGGTACCAATAGACTCGGAATCATAGCGCCTGCAAACCCTAGGTGACCAATCAGCCGAACATTCACGTTTAAAGGGTGCGATTTGTTCATATATACCTACGGCTCGTTTATCAATCGGTTAACCAATCAAATGTTAATGAATTTAAGTAGGATTTGCTTTGTTGGATTCGTTTTTACCATATGTATACAGATCTAAGATTTCCTAGATGAATCCGAACCTAAATAAACGATTTCCGATCATATACGTACCTTAAAACGAGTCGAACTACGAACACGAGCTGGCCTTTGATGGTGTTTTGGTCCGTCACGACGTTCCAGCACCGACAAGCTCGGGTTTTCACCTTCGGATCTTGGTTCGGGTTATAAGATGGTGTTGTGTGTGTTTTTGATGGTGTAGGCTATGGTATAGAGATGGATAAAAATGGAAAGTTTTAGGGTTTAAGGGGTATTTATACTCCCTTACATCCATGGACCTAAGGCCCATTCCATTTCCTATTTCATCATCTAAAGTCCTAGCCCACCTTCTATGAGTTTATTTATTTAAACCGATAAACGACACACCATAAATAAACGAAGTTTATTTTATTAATATAACCGAAAGTAGGATGTTACATATGATCTGTTCGACCAACTACAAGGTTTAAGTTGGTTCTCACGAATAGATCTCAGATCAGACTATCATCAGCTAAAAGTGAAAGAGGCAGACATCCCTAAAACAACATTTCGGAAGCGGTATGGACACTACGAGTTCCGCGTAATGTGATTCGGTTTAACGAATGCTCCCGCAACATTTATGGACATGATGAATAGGGTATGTCGACCGATGTTGGATAAGTCATTTATCATTTTCATCGACGATATATTTATTTATTCAAAGAGAGAGCCTGATCATACTGAGCATCTGAGGGAAGTATTGGAAGTTTTGAAGGAAGAGAAATTGTATGCTAAGTTTTCGAAGTGCGCTTTCTGGTAGCGAAAAGTGCAATTTCTAGGTCACGTGATTAAGAAGGGATTACTGTGGACCCAGCTAAGATTGAAGCGATAACGAACTGGAAGACTCCACAGAATCCGAATGATATACGAAGCTTCTTAGGGTTAGCTGGCTACTATAGTAGATTCATCGAAGGTTTCTTCAAGATAGCCACACCATTGACCGGTATGACCCGAAAGTCGGTAGTATTCAGTTGGGGTAAGTTTCAAGAAGAAGCTTTTGAGGAATTAAAGAAAAGACTCACGCAAGCTCCAATCCTTGCTTTACCCTATGGTGATGAGGACTTGGTTGTTTGTACTGATGCTTCGCATCGTGGGTTAGGTTGCGTGTTGATGCAATGAGGAAAAGTGATAGATTATGCGTCTAGACAATTTCAAGTCCATGAGAGTACTTATCCGACGCATGATTTGGAGCTAGCAGCAGTAGTGCATGCTCTCAAGATATGGAGGCATTATCTGTATGGTACTAAGTGCACCATTTACACAGATCATAAGAGTTTAAAGTACTTCTTTGAGCAGAAGGAATTGGACCTGATACATAGGAGATGGTTGGAGTTGATTAAGGATTATGGCTGCGACATTAAGTACTATCCTGGTAAATCTAATGTAGTCGCCGATGCGCTAAGTCGTAAAAATGAGGAAGTCATTGCAACAGTGAAATCATACCAGTTGATTTTGAACTCAAGTCTTTTCGAAGAAATCATCAAAGTACAGTCAGAGGTGCTGGTAGATGAATGGCTAGTGAAGAAATAAAGGATTTTTGGTTAGCAAAACGAGTTGATGGAAAACACTCATGGTGTTAAGACTAGGTTTGACCGTATGTGGATTCCACGCTATGGAGATCTTAGAGGTCGAATCTTAGACGAATCCCATAAGTCAAGGAATTCAATCCATCCAGGATCTACGAAGATGTACCAATATTTTAAAAGAGACTACTGGTGGACAGGAATGAAGAATGATGTGATAGATTATGTCGGTAATTGCTTAACTTGTTTGCAAGTAAAAGCAGAGCACCAGAAGGCTTATGGGAAGATGTGAACGCTAGAGATACCAGAATGGAAATGGGAACACATCACCATGTATTTCATAACTAAGCTACCTCTTACAGCTACGCATCATGATACCATCTTGGTGATTGTGGACCGTTTGACCAAGAGTGCTCACTTTCTGCCTATACGAGAGGCTATCTTTTCAGAAACGTTAGCAAGCTTGTTCATTAAATAGGTTGTATCTAAGTATGGAGTACCATTATCGATCATGTCCGACAGAGATATTCGGTTTACTTCGAGGTTTTGGAAGAAGTTCCATGAAGCTATGGGAACGAGATTGAACATCAGTACGACGTATCATCCTCAAACAGATGGACAGTCTGAAAGGACGATACAAACCCTTGAGGATATGCTACGTGCTTGTGTTTTAGACTTTGGAGGAAGTTGGGATGATCATTTGCATCTAGCAGAGTTCTCCTATAACAACAGCTACCATTCAAGTATTGGTATGCCCCCGTTTGAGATGCTTTACGGTAGACGATGCAGAACCCCGGTGTGTTGGGGAGAGATTGGTCAGAAAGAGATGGGAAGTTTGGAAGTCATGCAAGAAACATCTTCAAAGTTTGATCAGATCAAAGCAAGAATGAAAGCTGCTCAAGACAGACAGAATTCGTATACTGATAAGTGGCGACGACCGATTGAGTTTAACGTTGGTGATAACGTGATGCTCAAGGTCTCGCCTTGGAACGGAATTATCCGTTTTAGAAAGAGAGGGAAGTTGAGTCCGAGGTACATTGGACCATTTAAGATTATGGAACGTGTAGGTGAAGTGTCTTACAAGCTAGATTTTCCAGAAGAGTTAGAAGGAATTCATTCAACCTTCCATGTTTCTCGTCTGAGGAAATGTTTGGCGGATGACACATCTCATGTGCCATTAATGGACATTGAGGTTGATGAACAGTTGAATTACATCGAGCAACCAATTGAAATAGTTGATCGCAAGGAAAAGCTACTCCGTCACAAGGTTATACCTTTAGTGAAAGTGATATGGAAGCACCACAAGGGTTCAGATGCTACTTGGGAAGCTGTGGAAGAGATGCACAAGTTTTACCCGAATTTGTTTATGTAATAGTAAGGTTTTGGGAAAGAAACCTCTTTAAGGAGGGAAGACTTGTAACATCCTACTTTCGGTTATAATGATAAAATAAATTTCGTTTATTTTATAGTGTGTCGTTTATCGGTTTAGAAAAATAAACTAATAGAAGGCGGGCTTGGACTTTAGAAGATGGAATGAGATATGGAATGGGCCTTAGGTCCATGGGCTTAAGAGAGTATAAATACCCCTTAAACCCTAATCATTTCCATTTTTATATCTACACCATAGCCTACAGCATCAAAAACACACACAAACACTATCTTATAACCCGAGCCAAGATCCGAAGGCAAAAACCCGAGCTTGTTGGTGCTGGAATGTCGTGACAAGCCAAACCAACATCAAGACCAGCTCGTGTTCGTAAATTGACTTGTTTAAGTTAGCCGTGCACAGCTCAAGAAAGGAATAACAATTAACGGTGAACGTAGCCGAGTTCAGGTGAGTTTCTAGCCCCATTTCCTTGTTATGTTTTCGGGGCTGTATGCGTACTCGATTTGATATTTAATGCACTTACCTAAAATGGTAAGTGTATGCCATGCATGATTTATATGTTAATTATGAATGTCTTGAATGTGAACAAAAGCTTGTCGGTACGTGAACGATCTTCGGATATTGCACGTAGTGACAAGGGAGGTATATGTGTAATAGATGAATGTTTATGATAGATGTATGTACAAAATATGAAGGGGAAGGTTAATGTATAAATAAAATTAACGTGCTAAACGTGAGAATCAAGTAGAGTAATTATATATACAAGTAGAGTAATTATGTAATTACTCTTTGATAATTACTCTATGATGTAATCGCATAATTACTCTACTTGTATATATAATTACTCTACTTGATTCTCACGTTTAGCACGTTAATTTCATTTGTATTTGATCCAAACACACATATGAATATGTATGAATGGGTAAAGAATGTATATGTATGTTACAGGTATGTGAGATAGAGAAGAAAGGAATCAGACCCTAATAATATCTGAGATAGAGAAGTAAAGAGGGATTAGACCCTACTAATATATGAGATGGACAAGAAAGCGATCAGAACCTAATAATATATGAGATAGACAAAGGAAAGAGGGATCAGACCCTAATAATATCTGAGATAGAAAAGGAAGGGATCAGACCCTAATAATATCTGAGATAGAATGGACATTAAATATAAAGTATGAAAGTAATAAAGTATTTACGTATGTATGAAAGTATTAAATGAAAGAAAATTAGTAAAGTAATTATTATGTATCTTCGGATGCATGATTGAAGGTAAGATGTATGATTAACTAGAATTCACTCAGCGTAGTTGACTTTTGGTATGCACGCATGTGAGTAGAATGAGGCAGCTCGCTTGAGGGGAACACATGGCATGGAATTGAAGATACTGGCATCTCAAGGATGTGCAAACCCTTATGTCAAGACATTTCGAAGTCTTGCTGAACTTGGACCTCTTGACACTATAAAGTTACTTTGAATGCTTTAGTGGAACTTGACCAAAGGGTGTACAACCGACCAACCACATCCGAGGTTTAAATAGCATTATATTATTTCAGTTATTTAAAAGAAATTTATAATTACTTTTTTTACTTATTTAGAATACAGCATTATATAGCTTGCCGGTATTTGGGTTGAAGGGAATGACAATATCACTTCGTATAAAAGCATTGTTGTGTACAACAGGTCTGAATATAGTCAAAATATTCAGCCGTACTTTGGTTGTTACGATCCATTGTGCTCTCCTTTATTTTTCCCCAATGGGGAGTCTGGTTGGCATCCTAACATACCACGTCAAGGAGTATCAATCAGTGAACTCCACAATGATCCCGACATCATCGACGAACCAACAAAAGGTACCATTAATCTAACTACGTTTTCTAAGTGAAGATCATAAATAGTACCCCAAAGTGTAATGTAATTAATTATTACCTTTTTTTAATCAATTCAAATGCTAACACAGAAGGTCGTAGAAAAACCTTAGCTATACGAGAGTACTACTGTTACAAGTTCTAAATTCGGTCTGCTGAGAATGCGCTTCTGTTTGGTGGTAGATTGCTACAACAATTTGGTGTAGACGTCTATATAAAACTTAAGACTTCACATTTACATTTTTGTCAACAAAACCAGGATAAGATAAGAGCAGATTTGTACCAAGGTATCGTGGATTGCGTCCATGCTGGTGAGGTTCATCCAAACAGAATAGGGCAACAGATCGTTTTTCCTGCAAGTTTCATCAGAGGGCCTTGTGACATGCGACGCCAGTTTCTAGATGCTATGACCTTAGTTCAAGATGACGGCAAACCTGATCTATTCATTACGATGACTTGTAATCCTCACTGGTATGAGATATGTGATAATTTAAAACCTGGTCAACCCGCAGAGGATCGTCCAGAGCTTGTTTCAATAGTGTTTCGTGCTAAACTAGAGGATCTTAAAGAACAAATTTTAAAGAAACATCTTCTTGGAGAAGTTAAGGCATACGTTTATGTTATCGAGGTTCAAAAGTGTGGTTTGCCACATGCACATATCCTTTTTATCATCTACCCGCAATACAAAATTGTTGGAACCTGATGTCAATCCTATAATGATAAACCGATCTCAGATCTGTGTTAATACAATTAATACCTTAACTCGGATCTAGCTCATAATTACGTTTGATTATATGTTATATGTATATATATTATCAGTATTAGTAGTTGTATCTGTGAATAATATTAAGATGAAGATCGAGAGCGATTTAGACAGAACTTTGTTAATTTCTCTCAAAACTTAAATAACTCGTGAACACTGTTCACGTATAAATAGAAGACGGACCTAGTTCGTTAACATCCCCTAACGAACTAGAGTTCGCTTCGTTACATACATTACAAAGTAAATAACTTAACGAATCACCCCCTGATTCGTTAAACATCCTTAACGAATCAGGGGAAACTTAACTTAAGTCTTAGTTTGCTAAAAAACCTTAGAGAACTAGACGTTACATTAACGAACTAACTAGATAAATAATTGTTTATTACATTAAACAAAACGACAAGTATGTTAACGATAAATACAAAGACTCAAGACGCAAAACCATGCAATAACAGACGCCCCTCGGGGACTAGCTTGGTACCTAGCACATAAACAAACAGCAAACATTATGTCGGGTCAAGAAGCAGTTAAATACATTAAAGAACCAATCATAGCACGATAGAGGGTCAGATCAACGGTATCCTCCAATTCATCCGGTGATAAATTGTGACCCACGGGAAGAGGAGTTGAAGGGATTTTTCCGGCAGTAATCTTGAATCGACTCAAGACGTCGTTCACATATTTTGTCTGATGAATGAAGATTCCCTTCGCAGACTGATGAACCTGCAACCCTAAAAAGAAATTAATCTCTCCCATCGAACTCATCTTGAACTTGGTTTGCATACACTTCTCGAATTCCTTACACAACGTGTCGTTTGTAGACCCAAAGATTATGTCATCAACATAAATCTGAACGAGGAGAAGATTATCACCAATATTCTTATGAAACAAAGTGCAGTTGACAGTTCCACGTTTGAAACCATTATCCGTCAGATGATTGGTGAGCGTGCCATACCAAGCTCTCAGGGCTTGATATAGACCATATAATGCCTTGTTTAATCGGTAAACATGGTCAGGATAATCAAGATCTTCAAAACCTGGAGGCTATAAAACGAACACTTCCTCATGAAGTTCACCATTGAGAAAAGAACTCTTGACATCCATTTGATAAACTTTAATATTCTTGTAAGCAACATATTCCAGAAAGATTTGAATCGACTCTAATCTTGAAACTGGAGCATATACTTCAGTGTAATCAATACCCTCTTGCTGATGAAAACCTTGCACCACTAAACGTGCCTTGTTTCTCACAATTACCCCACGATCGTCTTTCTTACACTTGTATACCCATTTAGTCGGAATCGCCTTCTTGACTCTAGCAGGTTTATCGATAAGATCCCAAACACCTAAACGTGCAAATTGCTGTAATTCTTCTTGCATAGCTTCTACCTAAGAAAGGATCTTGAAGTGCCATACGAGGAGTCGTTGGCTCAACTTGAGATAGAAAACAAGTGAATTTAGCAAGATTTACAATCCCAGACGAGTGTAAGTCAACATAAGTACATAGAACATTATTTTCACTTGATGAAGCAACTTGATGTCGTGTTTGAACTCCCACATCAAGTTCTCCAATAATGTTTCCTTGTGGATGGTAATTATGAATCCTGAGAGTAGGATTCTCAGAAACAACAACATTTTCAAATAAATTAGTGTAATGTTCACCCAATTCAAGAGATGAAACATCACTGTCAAGTTCAATAACTTGATCCACAACTGCATTATCATCAGATGAAGTAGAAACATTATCATAATGAAGAGGAGACTCATTATCAGGTTCATCAGTTGGAGCAACAATTGGAGCTTCAACATCATTTGAACTTGCAAACCTTGGAATTTTCAAATGTTAAGCACGAACTAAATCTTCATCTGGACGATCGGTTGTTGGAGTAAAAGAATTAAATAACCCATCATAGTCAAACATCCAGTCGGGACCTTTTCCTTGAGAAGGAGTAGTGTACTTTTGACAGTCCACATGGTACCATTTTTCAACACAACCGGACGTAAAGTTAAACACTCTTTTCTTAGGTGACGCATACCCCAAGAAATAACCTTCAATGGCCTTTTCATCAAACTTTCCCACATCCTTTTTCAACATAGTACAAGGACAACCAAATGGTTCCAAGTACTTTAAATTTGGTTTACGATTATTCAATAATTCATAACTGGTATCCTTAAGTCTTTTAACAGTTAGAACTCGATTGAGTGTATAACAAGCAGTATTCACCGCCTCATTCCAAAACTGAACAGGAAGCTTTGAATCAGCAAGCATCGTTCTAGCAGCTTCAATCAAAGTTCTATTCTTTATTTCAGCTACACCATTCTGTTGTGGTACATATGGGGCAATATATTCTCGATGAATTCCTTTTTGGATACAAAAGAAATCTAATACAGTATTTTTAAATTCAGTACCATTATCACTTTGAATTCTCCTCACCTTCTGTTTGTATAGTGATTCGATCTTAGTGATTAGGTTTTGAACAAGACCCAGTGTTTGATCTTTTAAGCTCATAAACAAGACCAATGAATATCGTGAATAATCATCTATAACTACTAGGCAATACCAGTCTCCAGATATACTCGCACGATTAACTGGACCGAATAAATCCATATGAAGTGGTTCAAGCAGAGTATCAATGGAATTTAATAACTTAGATGGGTGTGGTTTCTTCTTCTGTTTGCCCTTCTTACAAGCAACACAGTGATCGGATAACTTAAAATTCTTTAACGACACACCCTCTACCAGATCATTTGCCATCAGGTAGTTCATCTTTCGAACATGTATATGACCCATTCTTCGATGCCAAAGCACTGAGTCTTTCTCGGTGGCTTTCGGGACAAAACACGTTTCGATTGATGTAGATACTTTAGAATTCATATTCAAGACATAAATATCATTTGATCAAGGTGATCGCATGACAACCATGTCCTCGGGAGTCACATAACCCGATTTCAAAATTAGACATTCTTTATCTGTAAATACTGCAGTGTATTGCTTATCACAGATTTGCGACACACTCAATAAATTATGGTCCACTTTATCACAATAGTTAACTTTCTCAAAAGTAATCTTCTCATTCGAAACATCACCTTCCTGTGTAATCATACCCCCAGAATTCCCAGCAAACGCCACATAACCCCCTTGAATATTTCTCACATTTGTTAAGAGGTCGAGATTCCCAGTAATATGATGAGAACATCCACTATCCATGATCCAGTTTTCTCCAGAAATGGTCTTGGATGTACCGTACACACAAATGAAAGTGATTAGTTCAAAACGGCAGCCTAGGCCTCAGTCTTGGGCACCTTTTGGTTTACTTGAGAAAAATTAACCTTAGTTGCATTCAATTGTTGTTCAGCAACTTGAGAATAAGTTACAGGTTTCTTAGACTTTCGTCTTAGATATGCAGCTTGAACCAAATTTGAATTAACGTTTTTGCAAATTGGTTCAGTTGGAATAAACTTAGGTTTAACGGAACCATGAGTTTTATTCACATGAACAACTTTCCGAGGATGAACATTAGAGAACATAATATGAGTATCATCAGCATACGACACAGTTTGTTTCAGAATCTCCTTTACCAATGGAACCGGTTTGGAATGGTCCTTGATAAAAGGATGAAGATTCTGATTGTTCTTCTGGCCACAATTTCTTACTACATGACCTTGTTGACTGCAAAGGAAACAGCTTCGCATGTCAACATGTGACACAGATGATGAATAATGACTCACATTTTTGGTCATGCTCTTAACAAAATCATCAGATAATTCAGATTTCTTTTTCAAGTAAAAATCTAAATTAGAACACTTTGAAAAACTTTTCAACGTATCTGTCCCAGTTGACTTCACAAATTGAATTTTCTTAGATTGTTTTAAAACTTGCTTTTCTTTAGTCAATGGATCAGATGAGACTGATGTTTTCGCTTGTGCATATTGACGTTCAAGTTCACGAACCTTGGAAGTTTCACTGTGAAACACACTCTCAATCAGTTCAGGTTTAATGATACTTATTGGAATATCTTTCTCAGTAAATATCGTGTCCATCCCATTTAACTTAAACACACGAGCAGATGACGGCTTAGATGCATTAGGATTTATGAAACGCAACAAATCCTCATCAGAAATTTTGGGTTTTTCTGGTTTCATAGCCTTCACTGGTTTGACGTGAGCATCTTGTTTCATCTTAGTTGTGTGTGAACCATACACAGCCTCCTCAAATTCATGAGGTTCACAAAGTATGTGATTAGAACTTGGAATGTTCTTGTTCTTGTGTATAATTTTAGGTTCAAACACATCCTCAATGATAACTTTGTCAACATTTTCAACAAAGACTTTGTTGCTTTGAACATGAGGTTTCTGAATTGAAGATTGGGTTTTAAGACCTTTAGTAACAGGTTTTGCTTTTTCTGAAATCATAGGTTCTTTAAGAATGACATCTTCCTCAGTTGGAGCAAAAGGGTTAATTTTATAATCATTGTGAAACGGTGGAGGAATTTCAACAAAACCTATACCTTTCTTTGAATCCTTTTGTTTTCCAGAAACTTCAATAATTTCATTCAACAGAAAAGAAGAATTTCGAAATTTACCCAATTTGTTCTTTAACTCAAGAACCTCAGTCTCAAGCTCGGTTATTTTTGAACGATGTTTCAAGATTTCTTGAAATTTTTGGTCATTAATTTTCATTTTCACAGATAACTCAGCTTTGAGATCATGGTTACTTGTCAACAATGCTTCAATCTTTTCACGAGATCTCATTTGAGATTCGAGAGATTGTCGATAAGTATCTTTTAGTGAAGCAATTTCTCTCACTAAATTGTCATTGTGATTCTTTAAAGATTCTAACTTAGGTTTGTTAGATTCACATTCAACACAAGTTACTTTAACTGATGATGTAGCAGAAATAGAATGACTAAACTCATTGATCTTAGCCATGCATGCAAAGACAGTTGTAGGCTTGTCACAGGAATCATCAGAATCCGATCCAGAGTCATTATCAGAAGACACCTCACTTCCACTAGCATCATGAAGATCTTGTGTCAACCCAAACAAAGCCAAATTAGCTTGAGTATCGTTACACAGTAGTCGTTGTGACCAATCATCTCCATTAGCTAACATTGCTTGTGACCCAGAACTTGATGGTTTCTTCTCAGCATCATTACCTCGTGGTGTTGAAGAATTTTGATTTTGACCACGAGAGCCGGTATACTCCTTTTCCGGTTTGTCACATTCCTTTGCAAAATGTCCGAATTCTTGACAATTATAACATTTCACCTTTAACTTATCAAATCCCAACTTCTTGTTCAGGGCAGGAAGATCTTTTCCGGTTCTTTGCATAAATCTTTTCACCTTACGAACAATCATTTCCATGTTCCACTTTAAATCCATGATTTCTAAGTCATCTGGATCAATCTGATCATAGTCTTCATCAGTCAGATCACTAGTAGCAATTTTGCTACTCACCAGATTTTCGTAAGAAGTCATGAAAGCTGATAAAAAGGCAAAATTTTGTTCAGCTTCTTTCATGTTGACATTTGGAGGTGATGAGTATTGATTTGTAGTGGACGAACTTCCTGAACCAGATGAAACATTTGGTGATCCAGAATTACCCGCAGTATAAAAACATGCTCTAGGATCACTATAAATGGTTGTTTCATTTTCTCTTGCATTCTGTGTCAGAAGAGCAGTAATTGGTGAAATTGTTGAACTTAGAGGCATGCTACCACCATAGAAAGCAGGGTCTTGACTTTCCTTGGATGATTTTTGACACTTGAGATCATACTCACGAGCTTTAATCTTTTATAAGAACTCACTTGCAGTCAAGTATTCATTGAAATAACCTTTTAATACCATTAGAAAAGTAGAGTACGAACTTGGTAGTGCACTCTTAATAGTATCAATCTTGTCAATCTCAGAAATTTCTAATTTCATTTTATCCATTTCTTCAATCAAGTGATTGAATCTCGTTATCATTTCTTCAACCGTCTCACCTTTGAGTAAATTAAAGTTTCTGAATTGAAACTTAAGCATCATCTTTTTGCTTTCAGCTTTGTTTCCCATACTTCTCATTCGGATATGTTGAAACAAAGAGGCACAGATTTTTATACTACCCACTTGGTGAAAGATATTTTCAGGTAAAGCCATGGTTAGAGTAGAATAGGCTTTTATCTCTATCTCTAATGCTTTCTTCTCTTCCTGTGAGTATTGAGATATCGCTTTAGGTCTGAATCCGATGGTCTCATCCCCAATCATAGGAACGGTATAAACTTCATCTAAACAATATGAGCAGTCAGGATGAACTGATCCTAGATGAGCACGAAACCTAGGTTCCCAATTGGAAAAGTCACTAAACTTCATCAATCTTGGACATTTCGAATGTGACCCTATCTCGGTATCAAGTTGCAACATTTTTTGTATCAACATATTCTGTGAGGCTAGTGCATACATACCAACCATTTTGAACAAGTTTCAAAATTTAACGAATGGTAAACAGTGACAGTAACGAAGTGGAAACAATAATAGCAAACCGTGAACGGTGATCAACGAATTAACCTTAATGAAGTTAAGGTTTATCAGGTAACGAATTAAACAACAAATCTGATGGTTAACAAATCAAATGGTCAACGAATGAGTCCAACTAACAAATTGACTAAGCAAATCGGCTAGCGAATTGCTAAGTGTGACCTTAACTAATTAGAAGGTTTTCAGTAACGAATCGCTAAGAAAGACCTAGCGAAATAGATAACGAACCAACTACAGTTGATAACGAATCAACTAATAGCGAATCAGGTTGTTACAACGGTTTGTAAGAAACTCTGACACCGAATGCCACGTTGCAAAGGTTGTTATAGCACAGTTTCCACGATAAAGACGTGTCACACGAATCTGTAAACACGAATAAGATAGATTAGCGAACTGGTTAAACGAACAAACCAAACTTCATAACGAATTAGTGTAAAAATTAACGAAATGAGTAGCAAATTCGGTGAATAGAGTAACGAATCTGATGAACAGTGTTATCGAATTGACTCAAGAGATCAACGAATCAACAAATCTTCAAGTTTGTTTGAAGATCTTCAAATCTTCAAACATATTTTCCAGAAATCTTGAAATCATATGAACACTAAACCCAGAACTGAATTCGTAATATAACCTCAATTTTCAACCAAATTGCACAAACAAACGATCAAAATACTCTCAAACCGATCGCGAATCCACTTGTATCAGTCCCGTAACACAATTATCCTTAATACATAACCAATTCGACCACAAACAATCCTCTGTTTCGGCCACAAACCAGGACCAATACCGATTCAAACCAAAACCAAACCAAACTTCAATTCCAATCCTCCAAACCTTTCCTATACCTTAACCAACTCAAATCCAGTCCAAATCTTCCATAATTCAATCAAGTAATCTCAAATTGATCCAAATTTAATCAAACAAAACACTATCAATACATAATACTAATTAATAGTCCAAATCAAGTGTAATTTGAGCCCCGAAAGCTCTGATACCACTTGTTGGAACCCGGAATCAATCCTATAACTATAAACAGATCTCAGATCTGTGTTAACACGATTAATACCTTAACTCGGATCTAGCTCGTAATTACGTTTGATTATATGTTATATGTATATATATTATCTTAGTAGTTGTATCTCTGAATAATATTAAGATGAAGATCGAGAGCGATTTAGGCAGAACTTCGTTAATTACTCTCAAAACTTAAATAACTCGTGAACAGTGTTCACGTATAAATAGAAGACGGACCTAGTTCGTTAACATCCCCTAACGAACTAGATTCCGCTTCGTTACATACATTACTAAGTAAATAACTTACGAATCACCCCCTTATTCCTTAAACATCCTTAACGAACCAGGGGAAACTTAACTTAAGTCTTAGTTCGCTAAACAACCTTAGCGAACTAGACGTTACATTAATGAACTAACTAGATAAATAATTGTTTATTACATTAAACAAAACGACAAGTATGTTAACGATAAATAGAAAGACTCAAGACGCAAAACCGTGCACTAACAAAAATAAGTAATCCAGACCATTATGATAAGGTTGTGTGTGCTGAAATTCCTGATGCGCGAAGGCACCTTAAATTGCACGAGCTTGTTGTCAAGCACATGATGCATGGTCCTTGCGGAAACTTACGACCAAAAAGCCCTTGTATGTAGGTAGATCCTGATCAATCATGTCGTTTTCATTACTAGACAATTTAATGATCTAACAACACAAGGAGAAGATTCATATCCATTATATCAAAGAAGTGACAACGGAATAATGGTGGACGTACGAGGAAGTGATCTCGATAATAGGTGGGTTGTTCGGTAAAACCCAGTGCTTTTGATGATGTTCAACTGCCACATGAATGTTGAGGTTTGCTCAAGTATAAAATCCGTGAAGTATGTATTCAAATATGTTTACAAAGGACATGACCAATAGGTCATTCAAATAGATCCGGACAAGCAAGGGGTTATTATTAATGAGATAAAGAGATTTCAAGATGCACGCTATGTATCACCCCCGGAGGATATGTGGCGTATTTTTTCTTTCCCTCTTTCTCAAATCTCTCCTGCTGTATTGACGTTGCAACTTCATCTTCCTAATCAGCAGGTGGCCAGGTTTAGAGAAGATGATATTATGTCTCAAATTGTTGATAGGGAAAGAGATAAGAAAACCATGTTGACTGCATTTTTTGAGACAAACAGAGTGGATGAAATGGCTAGGCAGTATTTGTATAAAGATTTTCCAAAGCATTTCACATGGAATGGAGGCTCACGTTGTTGGAATCGTAGTAAACAAAGGCCACAAGAGGTCGTATTGTTTCGGCTAATCCAGCTAAAGGAGAAAGGTACTACTTACGCCTACTTTTGTCAAATATCAAAGATCCTACTTCTTTTGAAGATCTTCGCACACTTAATGGTGTAACTTACTCGGCATTTCGAAGAGCGGCTCTTGAGATAGGCTTAATAGAGAACGATGATAGTTTATCGCGATGTCTCACAGAAGCCTCTCTATTTCAGTTTCCAAAGTCTCTTAGAGGATTATTCGCAACAATATTGGTTTTTTGTAAACCTGGAGATGTTCGCAAGTTACGGAATGATCACTTTGACTAAATGTCTGAAGATTACAGGCTACATTGTCAAAATATCCATCGAGTTCAAGATATGGTTGTTACCGAGATTAGGGGTTATCTACAATCTATGGGTAAGAATATAAAAGAGTTTGATCTTCCAAAAATTACACATGATGTTAACATGCAATATGCATTGCATCGTGAGGTACACGAGGAGTACAGGATAGTTGTGGAACTTGGACACTTATCTGCTAGAGATTCATTTAATCACGAGCAAAAAATTGTGTATGATGAGATCATGATGCATGTGGACAATGATCGTCGGGGTTTGTTCTTTATAGATGGTCCATGTGGAACGGGTAAAACATTTGTGTACAAAGCGTTGCTTGCTCAAGTTCGTTCACGTGGTCTTATTGCTCATGCAACAGCTTCATCAGGTGCCACAGCTAATAATATGCCAACAGCTTACTCCAGGTTCAAGATGGCAAAACGACATGCGACAGAGGCAAAACGACAGGCGACAGAGGCAGTCGATCGCCATTGTAAGACATCATTGGTGTTAGACTCCCATTTTTTGGAAAGATAATGGTTATGGGAGGTGATTTCAAACAGGTATTGCCATTTATTAAACACGACACTCGAGCACAGACTGTAGACTCAATTTTTCGAATGTTGACCATAAATATGAGAGCATTAAATGATTCATGGTTTTCTGATTTTCTTTTAAGAGTCGGCGATGGAACTGAAGAATCGATCGATGAAAATCTTATCGGCATTCCTGATGACAGGACAATTCCTTTTACTAGCAAAGAAAATTCTATAAAGGAGTTATTCAACGCAATATTTCCATCAATTGAAAACAGTGTATGTACTTCGAATTATATAGCATTAAGAGCAATATTATCGACAAGAAATGAGAGTGTTGATGAGATTAACGATCAAATGATCGACAATTTTCAAGGTGAGGAAATGGTTTATTACAGTTTTGACGAAGTTGAGGACGATAAAACAACTTTTAACTGACTGAGTTCCTAAACTCACTAAATGTTTGTGGTTTGCCTCCTCATAAACTTCGATTGAAAATTGGATGTCCGATGATATTGATACGGAATATTGATCCATCACGTGGTTTATGTAATGGTACAAGATTGATATGCAAAGGTTTTCACTGTAACTCTGTTGACGCCGAAATAGTTGTTGGGCAACATAGCGGAGAAAGAATATTTTTGATAAGAATCCCCCGGAGTCTTTCTGAAGATGATATGTTCCCGTTCGACCTGAAAAGAAAGCAATTTCCCGTTCGACTTTGCTTTTCCATGACCAATAATAAAGCACAAGGTCAAACAATTCCTAACGTTGGTGTTTATCTACCGGATCCTATATTTTCACATGGGCAACTTTATGTGGCATTGTCTAGAGGGATATCATGGGAAAATACAAAAGTGTTAGTACATCCCGCCAAAGATTTCGGACGAGACGGAGTATACACATCAAATGTTGTCTATCGGGAAGTTCTACGTGATGTATGATCTGCACGTTCCAGCATATTCCTATATATACGTTTTGTGCCTTCGGTTGTATTTTTAATTTATTTGAATCAGTTTTGTTCCTATTTTTCTTATCCCTCAATAATCAAATGATTGTATCCATGCCAATTGGTTATTTAAAAATTCAAAGAAACCATGTACATCAGAATCCTTCTAAGTAGTATATACTAAATGTGAAAGTGTTTTACTTTTTTTTCAGAGTTCGAAAAGAAACTTACGTGCTTATATAATAAGATTTTTTTACATATATCTTTCCATTGTAACCAACTAATTTAATAAACTTATAATTTTTACATTTGTAAATTTGTAAGATGTTAATTCCTAAAAAAACAAATAAAAAGTTGTTATCAAACACAATATATGACTTTTTCAAAATGCATAATAATTTGATGGAGAAAATAAGGTAAAAAATCATGCATATGTCCATGCTAATGCTCTTTTATATAGCTCAATTCCACTTACCATTCATTAACACAATTCACCAACATCACACAATTCACAAACGTGGAGATCTTACCTACTACGTTTTCTTGTCTCGATATTAAGGTAATTATCAACTACGTAGTGGATATATGAAACTTAAACAACTAATTTGATGTAAGCTTGGAGTGAAAACATCGTTATAATCATGAATAAATTGTCATGATGTTTGATTTTACCAGTTTTTTTCTTAATGTTTTTCCATCATACTAAGTTAATTATATTTGTATTACATAAATTAGGAAACTGTAATGGACAAAACGCAACAACAGTTTGAAGCTTTGTCAGGTATGTATATTGAATACATATAACATTATTACTTTGATAAAACATATACAAGAGACTAAAACTTAGTTTTTCAGTATCAAAACCTGCTATAGGAGATGTAGCAATGCAAGAGGCCAACACAAAAGAAACTGAACCTACACCAAATGTATCAACGAAACTTGAACAACCTCCTTGTGAATCTTTTGATAACATGTTCGCCAATGATGAATGGTGGCTGGAAAATCAAGATGAGATCATTAGGATATGTGAGAAGTATGACTAAAATTTATTATTCTTGTTTTAGTTTATTGTACTGTCATAATAGTTTACTAATGTAGACAATAATTTTAATAATGTTAATTTTGTTATCAATTTCACATGTTTAACGCTTGTGAAAAAGATATATACCGTATTGATGTTACTAACTAGAAACTATAATAACAGTCAAATTAACTATATAATAAAGTTTTGTAAAATATCATACGAATAACAAAACTAACTAACTAACTAAAATACTATTATATAATATCTCATGAGTTGACTTATGAACCAAGACAAACGACTACAGCTTTACAATTTGCCGCAACTGCATCGCGCGGGTACCCTACTAGTAAAAACTAAAATAGGAGGGGCATAAAGAGAATCGAACTCGGGACCTCTCGCACCCGAAGCGAGAATCATACCACTAGACCAAATGCCCTTCGTTTTATGTCTTTGTAGTTTACACTATTAACTTCAAACGAAGTTTATTTGTTTTTAAATAGGAAACAGAAGATTTTCCCTCTAAAATTTGCCACTTGTAACTCATTTTGGGACAAGCTTATCTATATGAACTGGTTGTTGCGGTGAAGGATTTACTACTTAGTTGAAGTGTAACGTCGTACCCAGCGGAGTTTTAACTAACTAACACATTAGACATTAAATAAAAGAAAAAAAAACAAAACACAAAAAAGTTTGATTGGTTATTTGGGTTGCCCAATCATTTTCTTGTTAAAAGTCCGTTACCTGGTTAACTGGTGGCGCCTCTTAACGCCTTGGCCTTAAAGACTCGGCGCCGTATAAAGCTTTGCCAGCTCCGCCCACAACAAATAGTCAAATAGCCTTTTATGGGACAAAGGAGCTAGCTAAAACATTTTGGGTCAACAGTCAACTTAAGCGTAAACTTTAAAACTCACTTGCTTATTATGGTAAAATGTACATCACCTTAACATTGACAGACGAAGTCTACGAGAAATTCAAGAAATTAGATGCTCCATACTTTTTCAAGCACCTTTGAGGGCTGTAAAACAATCAAATAAATAAAACTACTTATTTTGTGATTGCATTTTGATAAGGATATATAATTCGAATTAGCATGTCATCCATACACATACGAAGTGGGGGTGTTACCTAAGGTAGATTGTTTTATTTCTTCACTTTCTTTTCCTATTTTATTATTTAACTAAGTTTATACAACTTGGTGTTGCCTAAGGTAGCTATTGCTTTATTTTCTCACTTTCTTTTCCTATTTTATTATTTAACTAAGTTTATGCAACTTTATTTGTTTAGTAGAGACTAGAGGGTTAAGGTGTTGTGTATTTTTTTGTTAAGGTTTTGTGTATTTTCTTTCACTCACAAAATGAAAAAAATGTTGCTATCATTGATTATTTTACATTGAAATAAATCATTGAGTCATTGCAAGATTAATTGGCAGAAAACAGAAAAAAAAAATAATAAAAGAATGCTGAAGATAAAGAATGCAAAGAGTTCTATTCTTGTGATGGCACAACGATTGTCAAGTGGTAGTCGGTGGTATTGTTTCTCGGAGGAACGCCCAAGCCAAACTCTGAAGCCAGCGTGAGTCCGGTTAAGACAACACAGTCTGGCCAGAGTGGGGCACCGGGGCTCTCCAAATTTGAAGAGTGCGGTAGCCTAATTACAAGAAAGTCGTCATTTAAAAAAAAGACAAAATTGTTGAGTCAAACAATTGACCTAAGGGGGAGATTGTTGAGTCAAATATTTGACAAAAATGAAGTACATGGAAGATTGGAATCTTCTCAACCTCTTCAGAATTCACTAAGTATGGATCCGGGCATACCTTAGACATCCGAGCATGCTTTTACTTAGCCGGGTACGATATTTTGTCTATCAGGCAAGGTTATCTTCAAGTAGTCTTCTTTAGTGGATATCCGAGCAGGGTTTGCAAATTAGTGCATTGCCGGGCAAGGTTCACTAGTTTATGTAGATCCGGGCAAGGTTCAGTTTATCAAGCAAGTATGTTCTTCATAGCCATGTAAGGTTCTCTCCCGAGTAAGATTTTGGCTAACCAAGTCCATGAAGCCAAGTAATTGGAAGACCGGGCAAGGTACTCATTAATAATAGTGGTCCTAACAAGCTTGATGTAAATGGAATATCTCTAAGTAACATCGGGCAAGGTTCAACTCAAGCAAGGAACAGTACTCCAGAGTACACTTTGCTAATAAGTTATTTTATAGCAAAGAGTTGAAATGGACCATTGAAGAACAAGGTTGCTCGTAAGGGTTTGTCGGGCAAAGTCTGGCAAAGTCAAGAAGAATGAAGTCTACCCGGTGAGTATTTTACTTGGTAAAATACTCTTCAAGTAAAGTCTACCCGGAAACTGATCACGGGCACACTTCTATGTTACTAAGTCCTGAAGAATGGCAAAGTACACAGCGTACTCGGAATGTGAAGTTTGATGCAAAGCCTACCCGGAAGACTTGTTTTACACTTAGAATATTTTCTTATTATGTAATTTGAATATGTATGTACGTTTGGGGTTTCTAGAAGGAATGACAGCTGTCCTAGGGTGGCAGGCCTATAAATAGAATGTTTTAGGGCATGCCGCCTACGGGATACGGACAAGGGCAGACAGACACATTTATTAAGATAGAAAATTGTGAGTGACGGCTGTCTTTGTACAGAAAAACCCTCCTTCAAGAAACCCTAAATCGATTATCCTATTTGTATGATGAATGTTATATAAATGGAAATCTTTTGAGTGAATCTTGTTTGTGTTGGTTATCATTGAATACTTATTTAGCAACCGTATGTTTGCTATTGATTCCCCCTTTAACAAACGGTGATCTTTCTAAATATAGCAACCCGTCATTAACTCCCTTGTCAACACATCAATCTGTGTGAGTTATGACATGATTATGTAAGATCCAGCCGAAATCAGGGACCAGAAAAAATTCCAGATATTGTCATTTATGTTTGTATCAGATTTCATTCATTGTCCTTCATCTTTAAAATTGATTTGTTTTATCATTTACATTTAAAAATCTAGCAACGTTTGTCCTTTAGCCTTAACCCAGTTAGTTTTTCTCGTGAAGTCAGGTCATGTGCCTTGTACATAAATGCAAATTACTCCTTTTACGTTTCTATTTAAAAATGTATTTTAATAATTAAGATAAATTTATTTAAAAGATTAAAACAAAAATACCTTTTACTTTTAAAAACAGGTTTAATTAACATACATACATATATAGTTTATATACATATAATTTAGCCAATCCCAACGTCACCATCTCCAACTGTCGTAGTCTCTGTCTTCACTATCCATCGCTGCCACCACCAACCAAGAAGGACGCTTCCAACGGTCTCTTCGGAAAAACGTTGAGCACCATCGGTCTTGCTGAAATACGTGGAGTACCACCTAAAAAACATCACCAATTAATTACCACCATCTACTATGAGGGGATGATGTTTTGTTTGAACGGCGACGCCAAAATCATCTGTATTCAATCTCCAAATGGCGGTAACGGTACCAAAATCAAAAACCCCAATTTCATATTTAATCCATAAATGCCAAATTTATCTTTCTAGATTCCAATTAGATCTACCTACATATTAAGATCAACCTCAAAAAGCATAAACACTAACGATTTGGTGTCGCTACAACTTTAATCGCCGAAAACGTGGCCGGATTTAGTGGTGGACTTTGGATTTAATGGTATACTCTGACCACTCCAAACAAAGTCCTTACGATTTAACAATGGACTCAGGCGGGGGAGGGAGGTTGGCTGGCGAGGGTGGTGGTTTCCAGTGGGTGGTGATGTGGGGTGGGTGAGAGAGAGATATTATAGTTAATTTTAAAATGTTTTTCTAAATGAATGGGCAAAATGACTAATTTTCCCTCATGTGCAAGACACATGATATGAGTTAACAAGAAAAATTAACTTGGTTATGACTAAAGGACAAACGTTGTTGGATTTTTAAACGTAAAGGATAAAACAAATCAATTTTGAAGATAAAGGATAATGAGTGAAATCTGGTACAAACATATAGGACAATACATGTAATTCTGTCAAAAACAAAATTGTTTCTTAACTATATTTGTATAACTACATTTACGAGAGTTTCGCGTAGCTTCAGTTTGTTCTTTAAGCTTTATCATTTGTACAGTCTTTTCATTGGATCTACAAGTCCACTAACCTCCCCTTACCTGGTTTTGAGATCAGTATTCGACTATTCTCACAACACCGTCATGGTTTCTTCTTTCTCCCAAGATGCTTTATGACGATTCAATTGGCTCCCTTCATCTATTGTTTGTTGCGATCATGGCCTATCATTTTTGGGAGTCGATTCGGAACCCTAGGTATCGTTGGTGTGGTGGTGACACTAAACTGTTGTAGGGAGGTGTTGGTTGTCAAAGTAAGCTAGGGTTTGTTAGCCTGTCGTGAAGAGTAGACGAAATCACCCTTCTTCGGCTTCGATTCACTTTCCTCCTCTATGTAAGATGACACTTTTTTTTTGATTAGGGTTTGTTTTAAGGGACTTTCAGAGTTTCAGGTATCGCCTTTGTCTTGCCTTAGTTTGTTAGGCTATATTTGTTACCTGCATGGTTTAGTTCTTCGTTCTTTACCTAAATTTTCAAGTGTGTGTTGCAGAACAGTTATCCAGGTATGTTGCCGGTAATCCAATCGGTGCGTTTATCTACTCTTCTTTCTTCATTACGTATCCACTTTGTTAACCTTATTATATTCTATATGTTTAATTTGAACAAACTGATTGTAATCATTCACATGCTTTTGTTGATGCAGGAGAACAGGCCATCCCTCCAGTGTTACGTGACGCCACTGCTGTGGTAAGATTGTTTTTTTGATATGTATATCGTGATGGGGTTAATATATGTACATAAATATGCACACATAATACTGTAGAAGTGTGTGGAATTGAGTTAATTAGAGTTGTTAACCTGATATGAATGTATTAGTGAAATTTAATGTGAATTTATTAGAACTTTGGTTGTGAAAATGAAACAGGCTTCAAAAGTGAGTTATTTCATGTATGATTTTCATTATAATTTGTTGTCTTCATTGATGTGGCGTGGTAAAATATTGCAGCTACAATGACCTAGAGTTTTTTGACTCCTGAACTTTTGTTGATTCAAACGATAGATTTTGTGGTGTGGTTTGGACGCCATTAATTTCATTGGATACGTGGACTGCCTAAAAAATCGATCTCATTGTGTTAGGATAATAAAAAAACTGTTGGTTCTTTATTAGGCTATTACAACCATCATAATTCCCCAACGCTAATTGCCTAGACCAGCCCCAAACCCCACATAATTCCCCTTTATACATGACCAATCTTTCAACCACTTTACATTCTTTTCTACGCTCAAGTTAGAACGGGAGAGGGAACCAATATTTGAGTGAAGTCTCCCTAATCTAGTTGTCAACCCAGAAAATTGAATGCAACTCGTTAACAATTACCCACTTCATGTTCGACCATAATTTATTTCACAATGAGTTTAATGAGACCGAAGCATTACCTATGCTCTTCCACGGACCCGCAATTGACATTCTAATTAGGATAAAGTTCCATGATCTCACCATGTGTTGGATCTACCATACCACTTTCCCCCAAATCCCAATTTTCTTCACTTTAAACCTCCACCACTTTTTTGCGACCATAGCTAAATTTGTAACCAAAAGAGATCCCAAACCAAACCCACCCTTTGCTACCTGAGAAACGAATTTATCCCACGGAACCTATAACAAACCATAAAATAATCAAAGGGAAAGTGAAAAATTAAATTATAAGTGAGTTTTCATCCCACATTGGGGGAGGAATGAAATTGGAATGTTTCCAACTTGGTATAAATAAGAAAGTGAGTTTTTGTCCTACATCGCTAGATTCCAAAACTTCTAAGCTCTTCATGAGAAAGAGAGTTCATATGATAATATTCTTGTATGACAAGACAAACCTAGTAGTCCTAGTTGAGGGTACAAACCACCCGACGCGCAAAGAAACGGGCTCAGGCTAAGTACGTTGGCGCAATGTGGCGCTTTGATAGTGCTCTTTGCACTTAGCATCAACGCGAACCGCCTTAGAGTTTTTGAAAATTAGCTCCTTCGCACCACGCAAATACGTAAGCTCAACCCTTTCCGCGATACGCAAAGCCTTATAAGTTGTATAGAAAAACTTGTGTCCTTCGCGCTATGCAAATATCGTTTAATTAACCATTCGCGCTACGCGGCGTGATAGTTATCCAAAAGTGACATGTTGCCTTCCACGTGGCATAGCTAGGGCTGACTAGACAACCCTATAATTTCTTCGCGCTACACGGTGTGTGTGTTTGTGTTGCTTCCGCTACGTGAAGGAACCCAATTTTAGCTAAATTTAGGGTGGAAATCCAGACCTCATGTTTCTCTCACATTTTCTTATATTAGAGTATTCGTATAATACCCGAGTAATCGTAACAATACCCTCTCCGATCTAAAAGAAGCTTTTATACACGAATTCAAAAGCTCTTTCTGAACAAGGTAATACATTGTGTCATCTTGTAAAGTTTCTAATCCTGTGATTATAGTTATCATTATTGGATTTATACTAATATATATATATATACTACATTGTGTTCAACCTTTGATGCTTAATACCAGGAAACGCTCTTTGTTTTAAACTTTCAAGGTGAGACATTCGAGTTTTTATACAACTCACATTTGTGTGAGAGAATTAGTTTTCCAATACTGTCATGACGATTTTTAAACTTATAAAACTCATGAAAAATAGTCCAAATGTTTTCAAATAATTTTAAAGGGTTTAATTACATTACTTATTGGACGAGTGTTAGCCAATGAGTAATATGACCACAGTCACAGATACGGTCGAGCGATAAGTACATTTCAGTCATTTGTAAGTAGGCATGTGTAAAAACATCTTATTGTTGTAACTGTAAAATATGTCATTTACAAATGAATGTACTCACCAAATTTCCTATTGATCAAATATTTTTAAACATGTTTAAGATGACTTGTAAGAGACAAATGAATGATGCTTGCGGGACTTCAGCTTAAATAAGTGGCTTGTCACCAGAATAAAGAAATGTGTTTTGTAAATTAGGGTTTATCCCTATAAACTTTACGTTTGTATAAAAATGGATTTTATTCCCAGTTTATGAAATAAAAATCATGGTGTTTTTAAATCTCTAATCATTTTTTCGAACTGCGTTCCTGATGAAATATTCCACTGCAAATTATTTTAATAAACACCGATAGCACCACTCGATGTTAGCGGATCCCCTCTCGGGGTATATGGTCGAGGCAGTGACAGCTTAAGTGGTATCAAAGTCATTGATTTAAATAATATAGGTATTTTATTAATACATAATCTTAAAATTATGAGTGAGGAAATAAGTGTATTAACCTGTGTATTAACCATAAGAATAAAATTCTAACCACACGTGAATATAAATAAATGAATATTAATTATCTTTTGGAGTTCGTTGTTTTATTGTTTTTGATTAACAACATGAGTGAGCTCGTTGAAGCCTTCCAAAACATATCCATTAACATTGCTGCTATGGAAGTAGGAACCCTAGTGAACAACATACAGGATACCCATAATTTATGGTATTCCAAGGCAAGCACAACCTCTAGAGCAACCAAAACCAAAAAGGAGAAGAAAATATAAAAACTAGTAGAGAGGAGTGAGAAGAGGAAAGAGAGAAAATGAAGGGTAGTCAAAGCACCACAACCACCACAAACAGAATCCCAAACATATCAGCTATAGGAAACTGCATAGATACCATTTGGGGACACGCTAAGTATATGCCTAAATCAATGTGAGATTTTTCAACCCATAGTTGATGATATTAATGCAGGAACCTCAATCAACCCGACCTTACCCACTCTAAACTAAGAAAACATAATACCCCCCCCCCCCCCCCCAATGAACTCATTAGCCAAGCTCAGCTAAAGGAATGGTGGACTAATGACTGGCAGATCTACACAATGATGACAAATCCATATGAACCATTTCAAGATAAGACGTCTAACTACCCCAACATGAGACAGAAATATGGCAAAGCTAGGCCTCTATGGGGAGGAATTGATAGACACCGACAACATGCTGAGGAATATTTGGGAGAATATAACTTGGACATATTATGAGCGAGAGCCCTATATATGAAGACTGCTAACATATATATAATATTAATTTATTCATTATCGTAATTTCTTGTTTTTGTAAAAAAAAGAAAGTGTATGTGTATGAATATATAGAATATTTAGAAAATATATACTAGATGTAAAATATGATGAATATATATAAAAATATTAAATGCCGCAATGATCGATGATTTTAACATATTATGTATGTGCCTATGTGTTATTAATATCTTGCTTACTTATATATTTAATTACAATATTAATATTTCCCTTCTTGTTTGCAATTCAGATGTCGAATGAAGTACCTTTGAACCAAAACAATCATGAAAATGAGCACAATCATGAAAACGAGTACAACCATAAAATGAGCAAAACCATGAAAATTCAATCAAGAAAATCCTTTGAATATGAATGCTCTTGCAAATATGATAGCTCGGAGAATCGCTGAAGCATTCCCTTTAATTGTTGATGCTATTAAGAAACCAGCAACTGAAATTAGGATCAATACCGAGAGTAAAAAAAGAAAGTCTAACAATGAGGCTAGTAACAACGTGTGAAGGAAATAGTAATACAAATCCATTACCCAAAAAGTCAAAAATTAACGGTTGTACTTACAAGGATTTATTGGCCTGTAAAGCCAACCGGATTTTCTAGAAATGAAGGAGCTATTTCAGCACTGCACTGGTTAGAAAAGACAAAAGTTGTTATAAGAATGAGTAAATGTGCTGAAGAAGATAAAATACTGTATGCTTCTAACCTCTTTACCATTGAAGCACTCGAATGGTAGAACACGGTCCTTCAAGCAAAGGGAAGTGACATAGTTTATACTGTGGTCAGGAGAAAATTCAAAGAAGTAATAGAAAAGAAATGTTGTCCTCCCCATGAAAGAGAAAAGACTTATACTATGTTCTTAAACCACAAGATGGAAGATCTGAATTGTCATGAGTATACGACAAAATTACGAATATGCAAGAATGGTACCGGCTTTGGCTTCGCCAAAATTAGTACTAATTTCTCATTATATTTGGGGATTAGTAAGTGAAATACACAATTTGGTAAAGTCGGCTAGACCTCAGACTATTGAGGAAATCATTGAGCTAGCCAACACGATGACAAATGAAGTAATCCGAACACAGGAAAAGAACAAAAATAAGGATCTAGCCTAGAAAATTTCTCAAGAACTTCGAAAGAAAGGAGCAAGTCAATATTATTCTCAGCCTTTCTGTAAGATATGCAGAAAGTGGCATTCAAGGAGTTGCGCTTTTAAAAAGACTAAGTATTGCAATTATTGCAAAATGGATGGTCATACGTATGAAGAATGTGGAAGAAAAGAAACCCATGTTTTTACAACAGCAGAGAACCTGGTCACATTCATCCAGAATGCCCAAAGCTGTCAAAGGTGCCTGACAACAAAGCAAAGAACACCGATGGACCTAAGAAGAATGTGCAAGCTTTTCAGCTTACTGCACAAAAAGCAGCAATGATTCCATACGTCATTTCAGGTATGTTTCTTATTAATGACGTTTGTAACAACTCGGGTTTTCGAACTTATACTTTCACCCAACTCGGTTCTATGCTCGGGTTATTTTTATAAACCTTATTTCATTTATCGAGTTAAAATGATTATTCTATTAATAATTATTTATTTATAATTATATCATTTATGATTTGGCATTTTTAACCCAAACAATAAGATTTATCATTCTTGTGTCCATCCTCAAACTCCAGGGTCCTTTATGTAAATATTGTTGTGAAAGCCTTAGGATCTCAGATCTATGACCTAATAAACGATTAACGGATCTAGTTCATGATTACTCTTATAGGTTATAGATTATTTATTGTGTAATAGATTAAATATGCGAAGAATTGATCGACAGAATAAATTGACAGAGGTTCGTTACATTAATCAAAACTTAAATTAAACTGTGGATGAACACCTCTATATATAGAAGACGGGTCTAGTTCGTTACACATTCCGTAACGAACTAGACATCCGCTGATAGAACCGTGCCCGGTGCGGAAGCGTGAATAATCGGTATTAACGGTGGAGCTCGGATTTAGGGTTAGGATCGAATCTCACTCATATTCACTTTTGAAAGATGTTTGGACGGATGGGGTGTATTGGGAGAGAGCCTGATTTGATTAACAATCAATAATAGGATGAAAAATTTTAATCAAAACACCAAAGATAGAACTAGCAGTATGATTTCATTAGTCGAATGATTCTCATAAAGAAAAACCACTCATACATACATTCATGCATACATACATACATACATACACAAGAAATATCAGCCACCTCCAAGAGAGCTCATCCTGGAGGCGGAGACTCTCTCAAAGGGATAAAACCCTCAATATCACTCAATACACTGACTCATACTAGACAAATGAATAAAAACATCTATTTATACTAGTCTAGCATGACTTGGTCTTCAAGCCATCCACCCTTGGTTGAGACCAAACAATATATTTTTCACCCACAAATTAATTCGATGCGTCGGTCTAAAACATAAGTTCCAACAATCTTCCCCTTAGACCGATGCCATCAAATTTCTTTCATGATCACCTCATAACTCGTTGTCTTTCGTTAAAAATTATCCCCCTCACGTTAAGCTTCTCCCATTGTTCATTTCGAATTATCACTCTTATACCACTTTTGGATATAGTTTTATGGGCATATGAACGAGGCTTTGAATTTCAAAGATCAACTTCAAGTAACAAGGTTACCACAAACAAAAATAAACTCAATGTAATCATCAAATAATCTTCAATTCTTAACTTGAGTCTTCTACTTGATTTGAAGCTAACCATTTTCAATGAAATTTAAAGATTTTACTCCCCTAATTTCGTTGCAATTGTCTTTAATAAATTTGTCTTCAAATCAACTGTGGGTGAAGCAACCTTGACCATCCTTATCAAGATTGTAAAAATCTGAAAATAAACATATTCATATGTTGGTTGACACTAAAAGTGATTAAATCCTTAAGCTTGGTCAACACTTGTTCTTGTAAAGCTTTTGATGAAGTCGTGAAATTGGATGAGGTTTGAATTCCATAAGCTTGTTGATGATTGGAGAAAAATTACCAAAATACCCCTGAGTATATATCTTCCGTAGAGACAACTTGGCCAAACGGTCAACGGCACCAAAAATCTCAAAAGTTTCTTCAAAACCTTGAAATGTTTCACAAACACAAACTTTCTGTTCCCAAGCACACTGTATGCTTGCGAGTAAAAATATTTTTTCATTTTCTTCATTAGCACCAAGCATGATCGGGAGCAAAAGTGTGCTCTGGAGCACTTGTGATTTTTCATTTTTTCACTAGCACTAAGTGTGCTCGGGAGCCTTCACTAGCACTCATTTTTCATTTTCTTCACTAGCACTAAGTGTGCTCGGGAGCCTTCACTAGCACTAAGTGTGCTCGGGAGCACTTGTGATTTTTCATTTTCTTCACTCGCACTAAGTGTGCTCGGGAGCCTTCACTAGCACTAAGTGTGCTCGAGACTTAAAAAGATAGTTTTCTTGAGAAAACAATGAATATGCTCTGGGTTTAACAAAGTGTGCTCGATATAAGACGTGCTAGAGATAAACTGCTTGAACCAAAAATGTGATTGGGCTAAACACATCATGTGTTCAAAGCAACACTTAATCATTATGTTTGCTCGAGTTCAATCTTATATGTTCATGGTCTGCTCGAGACATCAACACTTCATTTCTGCATCATCAGTCACTGATTTGCCCTTGCAGAACCTGCTTGAATATTCACTTTGCATTTGCTGCAACAAACTATAATGATATTGCTTGTAGTACATGTTCACTTATGACTTGTACATTCTCCTTATCAGTTTGTACCATTGGTAATGTTTGTCCACCTAATCATGTACAGTTTGAGCAGCACACATATCAGAAACAACAACGAGCACACATAAACCCTAATTTTTCAGATCTGGAAACTAGTTTCGTATCTGAAAATTAATCATTGTAGCAACATCCACGTCGTCTCGAAATCAAAGAAACCTATCTTCATATCAGCAATCAACCTTTTCAGATCTGGAAATCAACAAATGAACAGAGTTGCCCCAAAACGAGCCAAATAACACTGTTACATCAGATCTGGACCATTCTGACCAAATAAACATGAAATTGATGTTGGATCTCCGAACGAGTCATCAACCCAAACATCAATCCATAAAATTTTCTCCAAAAAATCAAATAATTTCAAAACCCGCAAAAATAATTTCAACGAACTTCATCGTTTAATGTCCATGGTGGATTCAAGAGTGAAATGAATCAGTTCAGTGGTTAGTCTGAATGATTCTGTAACCCGGCTCTGATACCAAATGATAGAACCGAGCCCCAGTGCGGAAGTGTGAATAATCGGTATTAACGGTGGAGCTCGGATCTAGGGTTAGGACCGAACCTCACTCATATTCACTCTTGAAAGATGTTTGGATGGATGGGGTGTATTGTTAGAGAGACTGATTTGATTAACAATCAATAATAGGATGAACAATGTTAATCAAAACACAAAAGATAGAACTGGCAGTATAATTTCATTAGTCGAATGATTCTCATAAAGAAGAACCACTCATACATACATTCATACATACATACATAAACAAGAAATATCAGCTACCTCCAAGAGAGCTCATCCTGGAGGCGGAGACTCTCTCAAAAGGATAAAACCCTAGATCTCACTCAATACACAATACACTAACTCATACTAGACAAATGAATAAAAACATCTATTTATACTAGTCTAGCATGACTTGGTCTTCAATCCATCCACCCTTGGTTGGGACCAAACAATATATTTTCACCCACAAATTAATTCGATGCGTCGGTCTTAAACATAAGTTCCAACATCCGCTTCGTTACATTACAAACAAGTAATAAACCTTAACGAACTACCCCCTGATTCGTTAAGCATCCTTAACGAATCAGGAGGGAACTTAACTTAACTCCTAGTTCATTAAACATCCTTAACGAACTGGAGACTTCTTAGCGAACTAGCTTATATAATAATAATTCTTTCATTAATATATGCACAACATAAATACAATGACTCGAGACGCAAAACCGTGCACTAACAGAGACTCACTCGTCTTGAGCTTTTTGTCTTTAAGTTATTTGAAGCGCTTGGTCTGCCAGTCTCTACAGTTGTGAATACCATGCTCATGACATACGCGAACAATGTAAGGCCACATTTCTGGTGCCCTACGTTGGACGTTGGATTTACTCATTAACATAGTTCTAAATATCAGAGTTAATAGAACATTCACGGAATATTAAAAACATTCAAACCATTAAATTACATAACCATTAATTCTTGTCTTAACGAGCGTTCAAATCATTTAAACATAAAACATTGTCTTTTAAGATAACATAACATTTCCTTGAGGTGCCAGTGTCTTCAATTCCATGCCATGTGCTTCCCCTCAAGCGAGCTGCCTCATTCTACTCACCTGCGTGCATTCTAAAAGTCAGCTACGCTGAGTGAGATCTAGTTAATCATACAACATATAATCTATTCACATACTTGCACACATGCCCGAAGGGGTGTACATTTTTCATACTTTACCTTACATGCATAACTATCCATACTATTTAAAGCGCCTTCCGCCCTATAACCTCACAGATATTATAAGGGTCTGGTCCCCAACATCACAGATATTATTCAACATCACAGATATTATTTGGGTCTAGTCCTACCATCACAGATATTATGAGGGTCTAGTACTTATCCTCACAGATGTTATGAGGGTCTGGTCCCTACCCTCACAGATATTATTAGGGTCTGGTCCTTATCCTCACATATATTATTAGGGTCTGGTCCCTTTGTTTTGTGCAACTGTACCATACCTGTCTTTACATACTTTCCATGACAACACGTGGAATATCTGAAGATCGTTCACGTACCATCAACATATCATACATACATCATTCATACATCATATATATTCATGCATGCATCATTTATATCAATCATATCTTTAACTTTCACCTGACGGTACATGCAATATCCGAAGATCGTTCACGCACCGTCAAGCAAGTATCATACATAATTCATACAGGGCATACACTTACCACTTAAGGTAAGTGTATTAACTATCACATCGAGTATGCATACAGCCCCGAAAACATAACAAGGAAGTGGGGCTAGAAACTCACCTGAACGCGATTACGTTCACCGTTTATAGTTATTCCTTTCTTGAGCTGAACACGACTAACTGTATAATAATACATATATTAAATACGGTTCTAGCTCTTCTTATTGTTTACTTAATTTATCTTACGTGTCTAGGCCGGTTTGACTTCATTGAACCTTTACCGGTTAGTTAATCATTACTCGTTAACCTTTAAAGGTATCTTTCATCGATTATCAAAGTCCAAGGACTATTATGTAATTATCTCATTCTTTTCTAAGTCCAGGGACTATTCTGTCATTTTTTTAAACTTCTAGTTCGTTACGTGGTTCTTAGCGAATTGGGTTATCATAACGAACTAGTCCTTGTAATGAATGGGACCCTCTAACGAACTGGTCCTTATCGCGAATTGAACCTTATAACGAACTGGTCCTTTGACGTATCAGTCCATATAATGAACCAGTCCATATAGCGAATCAGTCCATGTAACGAATTGGACCTTCTAATTCGTTATCTCTTTTAACGAATGGTCATAGCGAATAGAGGGTAATTCGTTATCCTTTTCCATAGCGAACTGGGACACGAACTAAGGCTATTTCGTTAAGCTTCCATTAACGAATCGCCTGATGAATCACCCCTAGTTCGTTAACTCCCCGTTAACGAATTAGGGTTAGGTCAGAGAATGTCAGAAACATTCTGTGACATATTTGCCTCGTACCCGCCGCCTTTCCGGCGCCATCGCCGGAAAACCGCGGCTTCACCGGAAAAACGAGATGTGACTCGTTTTCCACCGTTTTTCGTCCCGTTCGATCCAGATCAGAGCTAGGGCGACCCCTAAGCTCATCTTAGGTTCGGTTTATACCCGATTCCACCCGGATCTCGTGACTTTAACGGTTTAACGGTGGCTCGTCGTTTCGTGACTAAATCTAATGGGTTTGAGTTCATACAATATCATACTATCATTACCTTGGATCGGGATCGGTTTTCTATCTTAGTTCGGTTAGAGAAAGGAGAGAAATTAGAGAGAGAGCTTAAGTGTGTGTTTTGGTGGTGTATGGAATATGTGTAAATGAATGATTAAATGGGTAATTAAGGCTTATATAATTATGGATCATGGGTTAAGCTAATGGTCTTTCCTTCTTTCCTTCGTTAACCAAGTCCATAACCCATATCCATTTAACCCGACATTAGCCCGACTCATAATAACTCGTATTTTCATTTATTAACCTAAACTAGAAAACGGGATGTTACAAGTCTTCCCTCCTTAAAGAGGTTTCGTTCCCGAAACCTAACTATTACATAAACAAATTCGGATAAAACCTGCGCATCTCATCCTAGGCTTCCCATGTAGCGTCCGATCATTTGCGATGCTTCCATATCACATTCGCTAGGGGTATAACCTTGTGTCGGAGTTGCTTTTCCTTGTGATCAACTATCTCGATTGGTTGCTCAATGTAGTTCAACTGTTCGTCAACCTCAATGTCCATTAATGGCACATGAGACGTGTCATCAGCTAGACATTTTCTCAGACGAGAGACATGAAATGTAGAATGAATTCCCTCGAACTCTTCTGACAAGTCTAGCTTGTAAGATACTTCACCCACTCGGTCTAAAATCCAGAACGGTCCAATGTACCTCGGACTCAGCTTTCCTCTCTTCCTAAAACGAATAATTCCTTTCCAAGGCGAGACCTTGAGCATCACATTGTCACCAACGTTAAACTCAATCGGTCGTCGCCGCTTATCAGCATACGACTTCTGTCGGTCTTGAGCAACTTTCATTCTTGCTTTGATCTGATCGAACTTTGTAGAAGTTTCTTGAACCACTTCTAAACTTCCTATCTCCTTCTTACCAATCTCTCCCCAACATATCGGGGTTCTACATCGTCTACCATAAAGCATTTCAAACAGTGGCATACCAATACCCGAATGGTAGTTGTTGTTATAGGAGAACTCTGCTAGATGCAAATGATCATCCCAACTTCCTCCAAAATCTAGAACGCAAGCACGTAGCATATCCTCAAGGGTTTGGATCGTCCTTTCAGACTGTCCATCTGTTTGAGGATGATACGCCGTACTGATGTTCAATCTCTTTCCCATAGCTTCATGGAACTTCTTCCAAAACCTTGAAGTAAACCGAGTATCTCTATCGGACACGATCGATTACGGTACTCCATGTTTAGATACAACCTCTTTAATGAACAAGCTTGCTAACGTTCCTGACGAGATAGCCTCTCGTATAGGCAGAAAGTGAGCACTCTTGGTCAAGCGGTTCACAATCACCCAGATGGTATCATGTTGCTTAGCTGTACGAGGTAGCTTAGTTATGAAATACATGGTGATGTGTTCCCATTTCCATTCTGGTATCTCCAAAGGTTGCATCTTTTCATAAGGCTTCTGATGCTCTTCCTTGACTTGTAAACAAGTTAAGCACTTACTGACATAATTTACCATATCATTCTTTATTCCTGGCTACCAGTAGTCTCTTTTCAAACATCTTTGTAGGTCCTGGATAAATCAAATATCTTGACTTATTAGCTTCATCTAAGATTCGACCTCTGAGATTTTCATGGCGTGGAATCCATATACGGTCAACCCTAGTCTTAACATCATGAGTGTTTTCCATCAACTCATCTTGCTGACCAAAAATTCTTTCTTTCTTCACTAGCCCTTCATCTACCAACACCTCTGAGTGCACCTTGATAATTTCTTCAAACAAACTGGAGTTCATAATCAACTGGTATGACTTCACTGTTGCAATGACCTCCTCATTTTCACGACTTAGCGTATCGGCAACTAAATTAGCTTTACCAGGGTAGTATTTAATGTCGCGTTCGTAATCCTTTATCAGTTCTAACCACCTTCTCTGGATTCAATTCAATCATAATAGACAATGTATAGCCGAACAAATGATCACTGAGATCTCGGAAACACATCGCGAGTGTAATGGTATTGATCTTTTGTACCAAATCATGGTACAATTAGGGTATATTAAAGGTTTATTGAACACTTAAAAACCCGATAACTTAATCAAAAAAAATAACCCTTCAAATCTTTATCAAACTTGACGAAAACCATTACATTATGATCATATTTACCTTATGATTCGATAATAATGATTAAAATACGAAATAGTGAAGGTCTAAATTTCTGAAAAAGTTTGCCAGAGGTTCACTATGTGAGTAAGAAGAAAGATGAATAGTGAAGACGAATGGGCTTCACATATCCCTATATACCCTAACAGTGCACATTCTCCAATGCAACGAATCATCTGATTCGTTTAAATTTTGAAATAACGAATCTGGTGATTCGTTATCTTAAAATCACACGTGACATAACGAATTAAACATAATTCGTTAAAGTTTAAGACAAAACAATAGTGAATTAGAGGTAATTCGTGTTTAATTCGTTAAGTTATAGCTAACGATTTAGAAGTCATTTGTTTCAGAGTGGCGGAATCGAAATAAGTTAACGAATTAGAAATAGGTTAAGGAATTGGTGTATAATTCGTTATGAATGAATTAAGTTCAATATACATAACCAACAAATTACCTTTATATAATTTTAAATTAAATAATTAAATAAAATAATTTATAAGAATCAATAAATTAAAGAAATAAAAGAATAATTAATTATTGATACCAATGTTTAAATAAAATATAATCAAACAAAATCCCGTATCTCGATGATCACATACCTTAACGTGTTTTACGTTCCAAAAATACTTAATTTAAAGAGAATTAAATAATATGTAAACGAAAGAGCAAAGTCTTTTTTGGTATTTTGAGCTTTTGATGTAACATATTTACAAGAAAAATATCCAAAAATAAAAACATAGAATAGAAAATGTTTTTGTGTTTTTGTATGGTTTTTCAAAAGCAGTACGTATTTTTGGATTTTTGGTGAGTTTAAGCAGAGAATCATATTGACCAAATTGCCCTTCCATCACAGTTTTATATTTCAGCGATATTGCGACTGGTGTTAAGTCGGTCATTGATATTGTTGTTCACTTAAATCTTATAACAAACTTTCATACATTTTTGTGATATGATTAATGGTTCAATTAGAGCACAGAATATCAGAAACTATCAGCCTCTAATCTCGGTTCAAGCTTAATTTGATTTTTGCCATATCACCCCAACTTGACTTAAACCATTATAGTGTCGATCAAAATTTTGAACTTTTTAGAACCTTTGAGCAATGCATCAAGTTTACTTTACTGTGAGTGAGTATGCACGAGTCTATCTGTCGGCTTACGTACACTGTATCCCCTGGGGTCCGTTTCTTATTGGTATTGAGACACGCGCAAGGGGGGAACAATTGTGTGACTAACAGCGGATTTTGATCAAGTCAGTAGTTTAAATTGTACGAAGTACAGCAGTGATCAAGTTTAATGACTTTGGGTTTTCTCTAAAAGCGAGTGAAATATTCATGCATATGAATACCTAGATGAGTAAACCGCATAAAGACTCACAGTGTCCAGAATCCTAACGCTTGTTATTTGCTTTATTTTATTTTTGGTGATCAGACAGATATAAGGCTTGAGTATGACATGTTATTACATTTCTGTCATCCTCACCGAGATCTTTGTTAGAGACTAACACCTCTTTCAATTTGGCATAACTTTATGTTTATATCACATACTTTACTCTAACAGCTTTTTTAAGACCTATCAATGCACTAATGATTAAGTACTCAGTCTTTTAAGCTTATTTCTTGCTGGATTTGGTGTCATACAATCAATATACTATCATTTTCTCTTTTTGCTTCAAAAACTCAAAATTTTGAGGAGCATAAAAATAAATTCAATCGCCTCAGTCACTTTCAGTCTATAGATTAATGGCTATCCTATCAATCTACAAGTAGATAACAGGACCAATACATGCAAGCATGTTCCACAAACTTAAATAACCGACAAAATTTTCAGCGAAAGAAAAAAGTAAAAACGCATAACAACCGCCCCAAAAACTTTCCATTATCAGGTAAGTGGCTATCCCAAACGTTTACAAGTAAACATCAGGACAAAACATATACAAGTATATGTCCTTCAAATGTAAGTAATTGACATAATTTTCAGTGAATGCATGCAAAAATCTTTTTGAATTTTCTCTTTACATACATAAAACACAATCTTTTTGTGTTTCAGTTTTCTTATAAACAGAATAAACTTCACAAACTTTTTGGTTTTTTGGATTTTTCTATACAAACAGAAAACACAATATTTTTGGTTTTTCAAGATTTTATAATGTTTTTGGATTTTCAATGTGTTTAAAAGACATAAAAACAAGAAACATTAAAAACAAGAAACACAATATATATTTTTTACTTTTTTTCAATTTTTTCAATGTTTTTGGGTTTTAACTGTACAAGCGAGAAACACAATATTTTGGTATTTTCTATTTTTCACCCCTAAAATCCAAAACCAATATAAAATAAAATTTAAAATAAAAATAAATCGAAAATAAAGATAATCATCCTTGTTTCAAGATATCAGCAAGAGTCTTCAATCCATTTAAACCAAGCAGAAAAACAAAACGTGTTTTGTCCAATGCTTTGGTAAATAGATCGGCTTTTTGAAAATCGGTATTTACTTTCTCAAGGTTAATAAATTTCTTTTCAAAACAAACCCGTATGAAATGATATCGAATTTCGATATGCTTCGTTTTAGAATGTTGTACGGGGTTTTTGGTGATGCTAATGGCAGCAGAGTTATCAATTAAAATTGGAGTGGTAAGTAACTTCAAACCGTAGTCGCGCAGATGTTGTTGAATCCACAAAACCTGGGAACAGTAACTCGAGGCTGCAACATATTCTGCTTCGGCGGTTGAAGTGGAGACCGTTGTCTGCTTCTTACACTGCCAAAAAACAAGCCGGCTTCCTAAGAATTGACACCCTGCTGTAGTTGATTTTAAGTTAATCTTGCATCCTCCATAGTCTGAGTTTGAAAAGGCGGTAACTTCAAAGTTATCATCCTTGGGGTACCATAACCCGATGTCTGTATTGCCCCTCAGATATTGAAGAATGCGCTTGAGTGCTGCCATGTGAGTCACTCGGGGACTTGCTTGGTACCTAGCACATAAACAAAATGCAAACATTTGGTCAGGTTGAGAAGCAGTATGATACATTAGAGAACCAATCATAGCTCGATAGAGGGTAGGATCGACGGTATCCTCCAATTCATCCGGTGATAAATTGTGACCCACATGGAGAGGAGTTGAAGGGATTTTTTCGTCAGTAATCTTGAATCGGCTCAAGACATCGTCTTGATGGTCGGCAAGCGTGCCATACCAAGCTCTCGGGGCTTGATGTAGACGATACAAGGCCTTGTTTAAGCGATAAACTCAGTCAGGATAATCAAGATCCTCAAAGCCAGGAGGCTGTAACACGAACACTTCCTCGTGTATTTCACCATTGTGAAAAGCACTTTTAATATCCATTTGATAGACTTTAATATTCTTGTAAGCCGCATAAGATAGAAAAATTCGTATAGCTCCCAATCTTGCAACTGGAGCATATACCTCAGTGTAGTCTATACCCTCTTGCTGATGGAAACCTTGCACCACTAGTCGTGCCTTGTTTCTCACGATCACCCCACGATCGTCCTTTTTACATTTAAATACCCACTTAGTTGGAATAGGCTTCTTAACTCTTGCGGGTTTGTCGATAAGATCCCATACACCCAATCGTGCAAATTGTTGCAATTCCTCTTGCATTGCTTCTACCCAAGAAGGATCTTGAAATGCCATACGAGTCGTCGTTGGCTCAACTTGGGATAGAAAGAAAGTGAATTTGGCAACGTTTACAATTCCAGAAGAATGTAAATCTGCATAAGCACACAATACATTATTCTCACTCGAAGAAGCAACTTGATGACGTGTTTATACGCCCACATCAAGTTTTCCAATGATGTTTTCTTTTGGATGATAATGATGAATCCTAAGAGTAGGACTTTCAGGAACAGCAACATTTTCGAATAAGTTAGTGTAATGTTCTCCAAGCTCATGATATGAATCATCATTGTCAAGTTCAATAACTTGATCAATAACTTGATCAACAACTTGAGTATCACCAGAAGAAGTAGAAACATTATCAAAAGAAGCTGGAGGATCATCACGAGGATCTTCAGTTGGAGCTACAGTTGGTGCTTCAACATCATTAGAACTTGAAAACCTTGGAATTACCAATTGATCTTCAAAATATGCATGAACCAGGTCTTCATCTGGTTGCTCAGTTGTTGGTGTAAATGAATTAAATAAGCCATCATAATCAAACATCCAGTCGAGACCTTTCCCTTGAGGAGGTGTGGTGTAATTTTGACAGTCCACATAGTACCACTCCTCAACACAACCGGAAGTGAAATTAAATACCCTTTTCTTTGGAGAAGCATAACACAAGAAATACCCCTCAATGACTTTTTCTTCAAACTTACCCACATCTCTTTTCAACATCGTACAGGGACACCCAAATGGTTCCAAGTACTTTAAATTAGGCTTTCGTTTGTTCAAAAGCTCATAACTCGTCTTTTGGAGTCTCTTAACTGTCAAAAACCGATTAAGCGTATAACAAGAAGTATTCACAGCCTCATTCCAGAATTGGACAGGAAGCTTAGAATCGGAAAGCATAGTTCTGGCTGCTTCAATCACAGTTTTGTTTTTCTTTTCAGCAACACCGTTTTGTTGTGGTACATATGGGGCACTGTATTCTCGATGAATTCCTTTTTGACCACAAAAGAAATCCAATACAGTATTTTTAAATTTAGTACCATTATCACTTCGAATTCTCCTCACTTTTTGCTTGTATAGTGATTCAATCTTAGTGATGAAATTTTGAACAAGAATAGGTGTTTGATTTTTCGAAATCATAAATAAGACCCATGAGTATCTTGAATAATCATTGTTAACCACAAGACAATACCAAACTGCCCGGGTAATAATCAACTTCTAAGAGTATACAAGTCAGGAAAGCCCGTTGGGTGCGAAATAAACGAAATTGTGGTTTCGGGTTTGTTATTGGACTTACGAAGTTCAATGGTTTCTAAATATAATTCGGTTAAGAATTATGTATCGTTTATTTTGAATCCTTTTATGTACAGGATAACATGCTTGCATGGTGTGTAGACTCGAGTGATACGAGTCAAGTATGCAAGGATCTAAAATGGTTTGAAGAATTTATACCGATTGAAGACTTGTATTTACTTGTGGAAAACATTTTTTTTGATATACGTGTTGTATGTTTTATGGATTAAAAAGAACCTCTTGTCTGGGTTGCTTTAAATAATTTTGGTTTTAAGCAGGTTATTGGGTCAGATAAAGATATTTTATCTCAACATGGAACCTTTGTTGGATTCAGATATTTGTGTAATGGAGTATTTAAACTAAATATTAATGTTCTATTTGTTATTGAATCTATTTGTTTGTCATAATCATTTCATATGAGTGTAGACTATGTGTATATATTGTGACATGCCAGGTTTGTGCATGTGAATTATTTTCGAATGAAAGGAAAAATACATTCTTAAAAGAAATTGTCAATTCCTTGATATCTTACTCGGGTTTGAGTGATTAATAAGACATAAATTATTATATTTTAGTTTTGATATAAAGGATCTGGGTGAGGTTGATGATATCCTAGGTATACTAATAAAAGGGAGTAATAATGGTGTAACCAGGACATGGTTTCATTACATTGAGAAAGTATTGAAGAAATTCAATCAGTTTGATTATTCTTCGGTTAGAACTCCTATAGATCCCAATATCAAGTTTTGTCTAATCAAGGTGATTCTATTTCATAATTAGAGTATTCAAAGTTACTTGGATATTTGATGTATGCTATGATTAGCACAAGGACTCACATAGTTTTGTTGTGGATAACTTGAGCATATATAATAGTAATCCTAGTGTTCAACACTGGCAAGCAGTAAATAAACTGCTTAACTATGGATGTGTATTCTCTCTTGGAGAAGGCTTCATTTCTTAGGTAATTATGAAATGAATTTGCATCACTTGGGAATGGAATACAAGTTTCTAGCATATTAAAACTGATAAAAGTGGTTTAATGGCTAAGAAACTGTTATTGTTAAATTTCATTGTGGTCAAATCGATATCACCAAAATCTATCAAATGGGATAGTGCTGATTATAGGTTATAGTTAGATGTATAATGAAAAGTCTAGACAGTTATATATTATACTACGCAAGGTGTGATATCAGTTCAGTTTGTAATATTTGAGTATAATTTGACTGATGATCTAACTAAAAGGTTAGGAAGAGATTTCGTGAACATATCAGTCATGGGGATGGGTTCAAAGTCCATACTTTAATATCATATGTCAAGACACCCAATTCCCATCTAATACAACGTTAGATGCTGAATTCAATGCGGAAAGCTTGTCATAGAGATATTGGAACACAATATCATAAACATCCCAAGGTTTGTGTTCGGACAGCGAGATAAAGTAGGTTGAAGTATAGCTTCTTAATAGTTCATTGATAAATTGCAGTGTGGGTGAGAGAATAATGAACTACCTATAAGAATATGAAATTTAGCTGCTTCAAGAAGCTTTGGACTTGAGCTTTGATATATTCTTTGAAGGATTTGATATATTCTTTGAAGGATTAGGACACAGAATAGTAAAATATTGTGTCGAGTGGAATTTGGATTTATAAGCGTATGTGTATTTTGCCTTGAAGTATTCAAATGGATAGCAAGGGTTCAATCCATAGGACACCCTGATATTCAAATATTTTGATCGTGTAATTTACTAAGATGAAAATTCAATCCGTAGGACATTTTCATTTATGCATACGTTTGTGTTTCTGTGACGATGGTTAAGTTATCATGGATATCACTAAAATAGGGGAGGATTGTTGGTTATTTTAGTGTTATTGGATTAACTTGTCGATCGAGGAAATAACATTAGAGATTAAACGAGTTAGGTGATGCCAGAGTGCGGGCTCAATTTAATTCTAATGTTATTTGGGCTTTATTATTGGAGTTTATACTTGGATTTAAGTAATTAGTTTACTTGGGCTTAAGGTTAATATTAGATGGGCTTATAATTATTTTGTTTAGGCTCATGTGGGAATCAATATAACAATATATTGATCGAGGTTTTCCCTGGCATAAGTTAATATTCTCTCGATGACACACATATAGAAGAGAACAACGGTTACTAGGTTCTCTCTATGATTCTTCATAGAACAATAACAAATTCAATTCCAACTACTAGAAAATATCTCTGTCTTATCCGATAAATCATTGCGTGTAACCCGCAAATAGGTTTATCCGAAAGTGATTCACGATTGAATTCAGACAATTGTTCAATAAACCAAGATTGAAATCATGATTACAGGTTTGCATCATTGATCGAATTCATCCTTCAGGTACGCATTTATACAACATATTGTCCCTCTGTGCAAATCACATGATTAAACTATACTGAAAAATAAACGGGTCAGGGCAAAAGAAATGTATAAAAACTAAACTATATATCTTGAACAAAACAAGCATCAAATTGAAGGTAAAAGAACACAAGGTAAAAGAACTAAGCTTGATTTCATGATCTCAACTAAGCTATTACGTCACGTTTCTTCGATCTCATCCTGGACCCGCCATTGAATTCGAGTTTCACCTCCACTCACCACCCATGGATGCCCTACAAATAATTGCAAACAACAATCTTAAGAGGCATAAAAAAAACGTAAACCTTAATTTCACAAAGTTTCTAAAATTTACATATTTACTTATATTCAAATGTTTTATAATTAATAAATTAAAGAACAGTGTTTATATCGAAACAGAACACAAACAAACGAGACTTACTTAAAACTTGTTCTGCTGATAACCGGCGGGATACATCCTTACATAACATCTTCCTCAACAGATCCTTCGCTTTGGGCGAAACAGATCTAAAAATCTTTGTCGGAAACCGTAAATTCCCTCGCAAGACCGCTTCAAACGTCTCAGCTGACGTTTCATCGTAGAGCGGTGGGACGCCTGCCAGCATTATGTACAAAATTACACCGGTGCTCCACACATCAACCTTCTCGTTATACTATGTACCGGAAAAATCTCCGGCGCAATATAATACGGCGTGCCAAAAACTCCGGTCATCTCGTTCATCCCGAACCAATCCGCCAACCCAAAGTCCGCCAGCTTCAATTTCCCTCTCGAATCAAACAAAATGTTATCCGGTTTAATATCGCGATGCGCAATGCCTAGTCGATAACAATAAGCGATCGATAACATCAACGGAAAGGTCACTGAACTCGCTTCGGATTCGGAAAATACTCCCAAGGGGTGGTTCGAGATGCGGTCGAAGAGGTCAGGCAACTCGCAGAGGTCCATGATAATATGAAGATAGTTATCGTCTTCGAAGAGATTGTGAATATGAACAATGTTAGGGTTTCCGTTAAGGAGTTGAAGAAACAACGCCGCCCTCGGCCGAGTTCTTCAAAGGGTTGGTATTCTTTGTTCAAGCTCTCAGTCTCACACATGATAACTGATAAAAAAAGGGGTTTTATAGGGCCCACATAACATGGTATATTCCACTTCCAGAAGGATTCTAAAACGCTAGCTGCTTGTAGCTTTATTTTCAAAGTAAAATAAAAGATATTATTTATTTGTCTATTGAAGTTGCCACTTTCACCTTGTCTGGGTAGTTGGTGCTTTTCCTCAAGGTTTTTTCTGGGTGGTGTTTAATTAAGTTTGAATTTCGGCTCACGTGCAGCCTTTTGAAGTGATAAGTTACACTTTTTTAATGTTTAGGTAATGTTCAGAAATAATATACATGTAATGTTTAAAAGTAAGATAGAAATATTTTTAATGTCGTAAGATACACTTTTTTTACATTATTGTTTTTTTTCATTTGTTACTTATTTTCTTCTCAATAAATAACAAGGTATATCCTTTTTAAGGTTGGAGGCTCGGATATTTTCTAATATTATAGCCAACATTAATTTGTAATTTCTCTCTCTTTATTATAACACAAAAGTGGGGTTCGACAAGCGGGGACTATTTGTAAAGCATACGGTTAAAAGAAAAAGAAAAAAACAAGAATATTTAAATCAAATAAAAAATACTCTTTATATTTTAACATATTTTTCAATCGCTAATATATAGCATGAGTTTTTATCACGTGATTTGTGTATTAACATTATGGTGTCATTGTATTTTCTACTTATACACATACCATGAGTGTTTTTAACTTTTTTTAATGATTTGATTAAGAGGTTATTTTTGAATCAATATGATATAAAATGTGTTTGACTTTAAAGGTGTTTCTTAATGTTTTATAAAGACTTTTAGGCTGATGGGTGTGGGCGCCGGATTACCGCTGAATTGATGACATGGCAGGTGGTGCTGGCGGCAATCACCGCCCCGGCGATGTCGGGGTCACCCAGCGGCAAGAAATCTGTGGAAAATTCACCGCTCAAAACTCCGCTCCACTTCAATTTTCATAAAAATGTTTCATATTTTCCTCATTTGTGAGACTGGTGTGGTGGTGGAGGGCTGGTGGTGACGAATTGAAATTCTTGTAGTGTTACATTACCTTAACTGAAATAATTGTGTCTAAAGGTGTATTAAAAGAAAAATAAGTATCAAATCTGTAAATTATGTAAATCATGGAGACCATCAGTGTAATTAATTCTTTTTTAATGTATAATACTTAGGGTTGTAACCGAATTGAATAACGCTTTGTTCGTGTTTGTCCGTTAAGCTATTACGGTTGCGTTGGTCAATAGATGGGCTATGCATGTTTGTAGGGGATTTTAATGAGGTCCGAGAGATGGCCGAGCGTCGAAATTCAGAGTTTGTTGCACCGTATGCGGCTGCTTTCAATGAGTTTATTACAGTTGCTGATCTAAGTGTCTACCAGATGGGGGGTGGAGCATTCACTTACGTTTCGGATAGGGGTGACAAATTCAGTAAACTGATCGGGTCTTGGTGTGCAAGAATTTCATGGAGTTGGAGTTGGTTGCAGAACAAAGATCCCTTGATCTACAGGAGGTGGAAGCAAGAGCTAGGTGTATAAACATGGTTGAGGCAATAGATATTGAAAGACTAAAAGACCTAAAGCAAAAACGTCGGGTACGGTGGGCAACAGATGGGGACGATAACACCGCTTACTTTCATGGTATTTTAAATGCTAACCTTTCTTCCAATCGTATTCATGGGTTATTAATCAACGAGGAGTGGATTCACAATCCGTTAATTGTGAAAGCTGAAGTATATGAGTTTTTTTCCTCAAAACTTGTCGAACCAGTGGACTCACGGCCATGTATAATCTGCCCAAATATTAACGTTCTGAACAGTGGCGAATCAAGGGACCTTGTTCGGCCGTTCTCGTTAAATGAGTTAAAAGAGGCGGTGTGCGGCTGTGCAGGGGATCGATCACCAGGCCCGGACGGCTACACATTAAAATTTCTAAAGAGGTGCTGGTCAAGTTTTGAATCCGATTTCGTCAAAAATATTTGATGATTTCTATGCTAATGGGCAATTATCTATTGGTGTTATGTTGGCATTCATTGCGCTAATACCTAAAATCAAATACCCGGTGTGTCTCGGGGATTATAGGCCAATTAGTTTAGTCGGGTGTATTAACTAAATAATCTCCAAGGTGTTGGCGAATCGGCTGAGAACGGTAATTAGGAAACTTGTTTCGGTTGAGCAATCGGCGTTTTTTACTGGTAGAAATATAGTGGACGGGCCGTTAATTTTGAACGAATTATTATCTTGGTTAAAGAAGAATAATAAGAGAGGCTTGTTGTTTAAAGTTGACATCGAAAAGATATGATTCCGTAAGTTGGGGTTTTTTATTGTCTATGTTGGACCAAATGGGGTTTCATGCACGATGCAGGTGGATACTTGCAATTTTAAGGGCGGGGCTTTCATCCGTTCTAGTCAATGGGCCTCCGACGCCAGAATTTATTTGTAATAGGGGTCTTCGGCAAGGCGACCTGGCTGTCACACCCCAACCTACGGCGGAAATGTCGGGGCGCGAACTGATTGCCACAGCTCTCAAGGTACTATCATGCAATATTTATATGACAATATCTATTAATTTTATTCAATTTCCAAATAAATCAAATACAAAATATAACTCATTAAACAAACAATAAACACAAATTTAATTCTTGATTTTATCTTTTCTAACATAATTCTTCACTAAATCTTCACAAAGTCTTGCAACTAATTCAAGCGATAACCTGCATATGCGTATAAAATAGAATGTTGTTAACAACACATGTTGAGTGAGCAACACACCAGTTTAGTTGTACATATAGTATATATAACAAAATACGTAGCTGCAACAAGTCATATGAGAATAACAAATTAACCAAATGAGCAAGTATAACTGAGATGTCGAGAAGCACAAGGCTATAACGACTGGCGTATGATCATACTAGACTGAGATTATGTTGGACCTCTCTGAATGCGAAAGCATACAAAGCAAATAAGCACATAAACAAGTAAGGTATAAGTTGTTAACACATAAGACAACAGTTGCAGTTTTGAGTATAAGTATATATGAGAAATATTATTTACGCATATGTCCCCGAAACGTGAAAAACAAGTAACATAGGGGAATGTGGTACTCACCTCAATAGACGAACAAAAGTGATAAGAGAAATATTAAGAGTGACGATTTCCGGAAATCACGCGTTGACGACAAGGCCTATAAAGGAATATAGAATGCGGATACGCTAAGTTAATGAACTAGATCGGATAAACGAGTTCGATAATTATAATTATTATGAAGTTAATATTATATTCTTTTAATATAAATATATAAAGACGTTTATGAATAATTATTAGCTTGTTAAATTATAAACAAAGTATATTATAATACTTTATATAAAAATATTATTTAAGTAAAATACATCTTTAAAAATATTTATTAATTTGTTAAAAGATTAGTTTTCAAGTTATATTATACTTATTATATGTATATGTATATATGCCTTAAGTATAGACACGAACAAAAAAAAAGAGTTAAACGAGTATTACAAGGTCGGTTTCTATTAAAATAATATTATATAGTTATTATTAATATAATTAATAATTGAATTAACAAACATTTTAGCAAAAATTAACAAAAAACTCGAGGTGCAGGGGGTCGAACCTACGACCTCCACCCCTTAACAAATGTGTTTTACCAACTGGGATATCCAGAACTTGTAAACAACTCTTGTTTCTGTAACTTATAAACAACTCTTGTTTCTATAACTTATAAACAAGATCAGTTTACAACAGATTATATATAAACCCTAATCAATTGATTTGATCAAATCCGATGTATTTGATCCAATCAACTATGGGGCTTTTGTTAAGCCTCATATCGCGATCTCAACTACATATTCAATTACCTTGTTCAACAATCGGAGGTGGGTTAAATTGACGCTACAGTGGACGGCCAGGCGAAGCAGAGGACGGACACTCATCCAAGTTTTATAATCAAATTGGTTAGAGGGTAAACGACGTCTAAGGTTCGATGATCCATCCTGGAAGCTTAATTGAATTTATACGAATGTTTGAATATATATTGAATTGAGTTTAGGGTCGGCGCTTATTGGTGTATGAACGAGATATAAACACTCAAACTAATCCAATTAAATAAGGGGGAATTGTCTATGACTAAGTTAGGATTGTATTTGTGAAATTAATTGAAATATTATGAACTATCTTGTGTATTAGGGTTAAACGATTGTCGGTTAGCATAAAAATAGAAAACGGATCAAGCTTTGATATTGTTTAATTGTTTAACATGCCGGTTAGGCCGCGATTTGATAAATACAAACGATTACGAGATCAAAACTTCAATTATACAAGGATTTGATGACCAAATTTGGTGTTTAATAGCTTCGGGTACAAGAAAAGGTATACGGGTCCGGGTTTGGTTATGGTTGAATCTGTGTGTGGATCATAGCAATATGGGTTATAACATCAGTTTCAGTTTTAGTCCTTGGGATTTGAGGATGGGGCAACAATGGATTAAAGTTTATACTTTGGGTTAAAAATGCCAAAACAAGAAAGCTAAAGTTATAAATAATTAAATAAATATTTTAGTAATAATATAATAATAATTAAACAAATTTAAACTTGATAACGCCATAAAAATAACCCGAACATCAAACCTAGTTGTGTATTTAATAGATTCGAAAACCCGAGTTGTTACAGTCTCCCCTACTTTAGAAAATTTCGTCCCGAAATTAAAGAATACCATAACAACATCGTTAGATAAAAATACATAATACAGAACTTTAGATAGTTGAAGTAACGCTTCAAATGAAAATCTGATAAGGGCACTTATATAGGATGTACCAGCGGCGTATCCACCATGTCCTTATCATCTTTTCATTCGTACCGTTATCTCAACTACTTACGATTCTATATTATGACACACAACCATTCGGATCATGATTTCCATGCGAGGACTTTGGTAATTATGTATGCATCCATAATTACTTAGATTGTCGGATGGTTCTCATAACTCGTCCTATTGTGTGAATTACAAAACATTTAAAAAACTTAATTTTGAGAAACAAAAGTTCTAAGGAGTTATATTTATAAAACTAGGAAATTACCATTTCAAATGTTGCGGTGGATTTTAATAAAGCAAATAATTTCTAAAACATCTTTTAAACATATAAGTATAAGTATTTATTAATAGTTAAGATTAATAAAAGGAGTTGTGATGAATGAAGGTAAGGAAAATAAGATAGATGTAGGATTTAATGAACAATCTATTTAAACAATGGGACTTTATTCATAAGATAGATTATAAAAGATAAATAATTCAAACGAGATGTAATCCACGGGCATAAAGAGGCGTTACAAAAACAAAATATTTAAGATAGATAAAGGGAACGGCAAAAGTCTTCACGGTCATTGAGTAGCTTAATTGGCTTGACTTGAAACACCATGAGGAGTTGCTGGAGTAAGAGCAGTTGAGGTAGATTGATTCGGCATTACTTGGAAAAACTGGAGCTTGAACGGTTTGCAATAGAGTTGTTTGGTAGAAATATGTCTGGTATAATTGAGCTTGTGGTTGCGATGTTTGGTAGTGTTGGGTTAGTTAAGGTTGACCTTGATTGATGAGAGAAGCTTGCAGGACATGAGGTGGTTGAGTTTGAATTTGGCGGGATACAACAAGTGTTAGCAAGATGGCCATAACGATTATATTGGATGCCGCAACGGCATAGGGATTTAACCTAGTGATGATGTTTACAAATGAAGCATGACTATTAAGGAGCGAGGTAAGGTTTCTTGAATGAGACATTCTATATTGATCAAAAATTAGGATTTTATAAGATGAAGGAAAAATTGAGGAAATCATAAGAATAGTAAAATGTTTAATTATGTGAAAATAATAATGTTGTCTTAAGAAGAATTGCACCATAAGGATTAAATGTAAAAGATTGTAAGATGAAGGGGTACATAGCGTAAATAGTTATTAAATGATGTAGTCAATAAGTTTAATGTGTGGTGACTACATGAGAAGTTAAGTCATTTTAAAAATTTTGATTATTAAGTTTACAATAAACTAACGAAATATAAATTGTGGATGTTGGCCTCCCATGAGCTTTCCATGGCAATTTGAATGGCCCAACGAACTAACGAATAAAAACTGAGTTGGACAGCCCATGAGCGTTACATGGCAATTTGATTGTCCCAACTAATTAACGAATTAACAATGCAATGAAGTTTGTCGGCCCAATGAGCGTTACACGGCGTTTTAACCGACCAAACTAAATAACAAACTATCGAAATAAATGTGGGTAGTTGGAGAATCTTGTGAATCACCACATTGATTACTCCAACAAAAATACGAAATCAAGTTAAGAAATGAATAGTAGGAGTGTCCATGGGTTCCATGGATTTTTCACCCAACTAACCATTTAAATAATGGAACACAATAATCAGGAAAACTGAGTTTCGCCACGAATCACCTTGAATTCAGTTAAAATTAACCTAAGGTGTCGGTCATATGGCATTTATGGGTCTCGCTCGGGTCCATGGGGTTGAGTATTGTGGTCAGGTTATCACCCAAGTAAGGAATAGCATCTTACCTTTGGTTTTGGAACCGTTTTGCCAGTGCCCAACTCACAGTTTCTCTTCCCCTTTCATTTATCGTAGGGACATGCCAGACAACCTAGCCTTAAGGTTTACGAGTGAAAACAACATGTGAGAATTCTTAAGGAATTTCTTGAAAATAAAACCCAATCTAATTTTTGAAAAATTTTCTTTGAATGTTGAGGCATAGCCTCGGAGTTTGTGTGCGTGTGTAAAACAATACAATATATAATAAATAAATAATTATCTAAGAAAGTTGTAAACAATTTAAAACTGAACACATAAAGGTAAACAAATAGACACGTATAGGGTTCCTAAACATGTGTCTAAGGCAATTTCAAAAGACCTATCTTAAACCTTCGGCTCTGATACCAATCTGTCACACCCCAACCTACGGCGGAAATGCCGGAGGGCTAACTGATTGCCACAGCTCTCAAGGTACTATCATGCAATATTTATATGACAATATCTATTAATTTTATTCAATTTCCAAATAAATCAAATACAAAATACAACTCAATAAACAAACAATAAACACAAATTTAATTCTTGATATTATCTTTTCTAAAATAATTCTTCACTAAATCTTCAAAAAGTCTTGCAACTAATTCAAGCGATAACCTGCATATGCGTATAAAATAGAATGTTGTCAACAACACATGTTGAGTGAGCAACACACCAGTTTAGTTGTACATATAGTATATATAACAAAATACGTAGCTACAACAAGTCTTATAAGAATAACAAATTAACCAAATGAGTAAGTATAACTAAGATGTCGAGAAGCAAAAGGCTATAACGACTGGAGTATGATCATACTAGACTGAGATTATGTTGGACCTTTCCGAATGCGGAAGCATACAAAGCAAATAAGCACATAAACAAGTAAGGTATAAGTTGTTAACACATAAGACAACAATTGCAGTTTTGAGTATAAGTATATATGAGAAATATTATTTACGCATATGTCCCCGAAACGTGAAAAACAAGTAACATAGGGGAATGTGGTACTCACCTCAATAGACGAACAAAAGTGATAAGAGAAATATTAAGAGTGACGATTTCCGGAAATCACGCGTTGACGACAAGGCCTATAAAGGAATATAGAATGCGGATACGCTAAGTTAATGAACTAGATCGGATAAACGAGTTCGATAATTATAATTATTATGAAGTTAATATTATATTCTTTTAATATAAATATATAAAGACGTTTATGAATAATTATTAGCTTGTTAAATTATAAACAAAGTATATTATAATCCTTTATATAAAAATATTATTTAAGTAAAATACATCTTTAAAAATATTTATTAATTTGTTAAAACATTAGTTTTCAAGTTATATTATACTTATTATATGTATATGTATATATGCCTTTAAGTATAGACACGAACAAAAAAAAAGAGAGTTAAACGAGTATTACAAGGTCGGTTTCTATTAAAATAATATTATATAGTTATTATTATTAATATAATTAATAATTGAATTAACAAACATCTTAGCAAAAATTAACAAAAAACTCGAGGTGCAGGGGGTCGAACCTACGACCTCCACCCCTTAACAAATGTGTTTTACCAGCTGGGATATCCAGAACTTGTAAACAACTCTTGTTTCTATAACTTATAAACAAGATCAGTTTACAACAGATTATATATAAACCCTAATCAATTGATTTGATCAAATCCGATGTATTTTATCGAATCAACTATGGGGCTTTTGTTAAGCCTCATATCGCGATCTCAACTACGTATTCAATTACCTTGTTCAACAATCGGAGGTGGGTTAAATTGACGCTACAGCGGACGGCCAGGCGAAGCAGAGAACATACACTCATCCAAGTTTTATAATCAAATTGGTTAGAGGGTAAACGACGTCTAAGGTTCGATGATCCATCCTGGAAGCTTAATTGAATTTATACGAACGTTTGAATATATATTTAATTGAGTTTAGGGTCAGCGCTTATTGGTGTATGAACGAGATATAAACACTCAAACTAATCCAATTAAATAAGGCGGAATTGTCTATGACTAAGTTAGATTGTATATGTGAAATTAATTGAAATATTATGAACGATCTTGTGTATTAGGGTTAAACGATTGTCGGTTAGCATAAAAATAGAAAACGGATCAAGCTTTGATATTGTTAACTTGTTTAACATGCCGGTTAGGCCGCGATTTGATAAATACAAATGATTACGAGATCAAAACTTCAATTATACAAGGATTTGATGACCAAATTTGGTGTTTAATATATAGCTTCGGGTACAAGAAAAGGTATACGGGTCCGGGTTTGTTTATGGTTGGATATGGGTGTGGATCATAGCAATATGGGTTATAACATCAGTTTCAGTTTTAGTCCATGGGATTTGGGGATGGGGCAACAATGGATAACAATGGATAAAAGTTTATACTTTGGGTTAAAAATGCCAAAACAAGAAAGCTAAAGTAATAAATAATTAAATAATTTTTTTAGTAATAATATAATAATAAGTAAACAAATTTAAACTTGATAACGCCATAAAAATAACCCGAACATCAAACCTAGTCGGGTATTTAATAGATTCGAAAACCCGAGTTGTTACACTGGCTTTCCCCATTTTTGTTCATTTTAGCTATGGAAGCGCTTACCGGTATCATGAAAAAGATTTCAAGTGTCGGTTTGTACGAGGGTATCGCGTGTGGGGTTGGTGGGCCGGTATTGACTCATCTACTCTATGCAGATGATTTTGTGTTTGTTGGTAAATTTGAGAAGGAAAATTATTTAGTATTGCGCCGAATTCTTCGATGTTTCTACCTAGTCTTGGGCTTAAAGATAAACTTGAACAATAGTTGGGTTTATGGGGTTAAGGTTTGGGAAACATGATAAATTAGAGTTGGCCACTGTATTGAAATGTCGAGTTGGGGAATTTCCATTTACATACTTAGGACTACAAGTTGGGGGGGGGGGGGGATATGCATCGTTAGGAGGCATGGGATCCAATTGTGAATTTGTTTCGTAAGCGTTTATCCTTGTGGAAAGCCAAGAGATTGTCAATTGGAGGCAGAGTAAGTATCATAAAATCGGTTTTAAATGCCTTACCGACGTAATATTTTTCTTTTTACAAAGCTCCTGATGGGGTGCTAGAGAAGCTAGATCGGATTCGTCGTGTTTTCTTTTTTTGGGGGGGGGGAGGGGATCAGACGAAGAAATGAAAATTAATTGGGTGGCATGGAATAAAGTGAAGGCGCCATTAAAGAAAGGGGGCTCGGGGTCGGATCTTTAAATGATGCTAATCTAGCAATGCTATCCAAATGGTGGTGGAGGTATAAGAAAAAGAAGAACTGTTTGTGGCGGAATTGCATATGGGCTATACACCACTCGGATAGATCATGGTCTAGCATTCCTTTTAAGGTATCAATGTCGGGCACTGGAGGAGCATTGTCAATATTTCACGTGATCTGGACCAATTTGGAATTGAACTCAGAAAATTGATTCGACATGTTGTGAAGGATGGTAGAGCTACGCTATTTTGGATAGATATTTGGTGTGGTGTAAGTTCGTTTCAGGTTCGATTCCCGTTGTTGTTCGCGTAAGAAAGAAATAAATGGTGTACGGTATCAGATCGGCTTGTGATGTATTCTAGGGAAGTATGTGGTACGTGGGGGTGAACAAGATCCCCATCTACAGCCGCTGAGATTGACCAGCTCAGAAAGATGTTGGTTGCGTACCAACCTATTTAGTTACAACATGGAGATGATAGTTTGGCATGGTGTCTAGATGAAAGCAGTTGATACTCTGTTAGAAGTGTAAAATAGAGGTTGGAATATGGTCGAGAACCGGTCAGTGAGTTTGTGTTCACATGGAGTCATTTTGTACCAAGAAAAGTTGAGATTCTCGCTTGGAGAGCGGAAATGGAAAGGGTCCCATCGTTAGTTTCGTTGGCTAGGCGGAATGTTGCGGTTGATTAAGTCGTTTGTCTGATTTGTGGTAAGGGGGAGGAGGCGGCGGAACATTTGTTTAACTCTTGCAGGTTCGCACAAGAAATTTGGTGTAAGGTTACTAATTGGTGTCGGGTGCCGGATTTATTTACCTTTTCAATCCGGGACCTTTTGGAAGCTTACATACCTAAAGACAAGGCAAAGGTATTTCATGCGATATGCCTAACTACTTTGTGGTGTATATGGAGGGCGAGGAATGAGGAGGTGTTTGAAGGTAAGCCGATTTGGTTGGAAAGCATATCTGGTGAAATCAAAGGACTTAGCTTTCTATGGGTTCTGAGCAGGGCTAAGAAGCCAAGCCTCTCATGGAATGAGTGGACTGGATTTGATTTTTGGGAGTGACATTGTATTTCTTTGAGAATTAGAGTTGGAGGAATCTTTGGTGGTTTGTATTTTTGGTGTGTTGGGTTTAATCCGGGTCTAAGTGGCTTGCTAGTTCGGGTTATTCTCTTTTTTATAAAATTAAATTTGTTGGTCGTTCGAAAAAACCAAATGCATTAAAACACCAACTAATCATTTGCGTCTTAAGGTCACACATTACCCAATTTTATCGAATATATGCTTTGTGCAAGTTGATTCTCTTTACCCTTTTTCAAATCAACATCTTATAAGTTAGTCAATTAAGTGATATTATGCAACTTGCTAAAATCATTGTCGAATAAAAACTCCACATCTGATAAGCCAGTCAATTAAATGATATCATGCAACTTGCTAAATTCAATATCGAATAAAAACTCCACTAGTACTATACTTGTATATAACATGTCTATTTGTTAAAGGCTACAACAAGATTATGAATATTGACTTCCTCACAAATGGCATTAAATCATCAACCAATCATTTGTGCCTTGTGATCACACACTAAACATCTTTGTCTTATGTGCAAGTGCCCCCACTGTCCACACACATATGACATATGTGCAGGTTAGGATGATCGCACCCTTTAGGTCTCACTTATATATGCCTGCCATTCTAAGGAAAACGATAACTAAGGACTTGAAGAGGTAGGTTCCCGCAAAGCCCAGTAGGACCCACAAGACTCACCTTGAAGAGGTACGTCTACGCAAAGACCAACTGGATCCGCAGGACCCACCGATGCTCAGAGAGATGACAACCTTACACGCAGTAAGCCAGCTGTCCCCATAAGAAAGCCTCCCTTGGTACAGTACCCTGCCTGTCCCCGCAGCTGTGGGTACAAGCCAAGAAGGAAGGCTACCCGCACTAACAGTAAGGCTACACATATAAGGCACTAACTCTTATACTTCAGTAATGTTACCTGAAGAAGGAATGAGCAGGGCGGGAATATTCCCGCCCAAAAGAGCCAGTACGTACGCTTCTAGAAGATCTTTTGTACTATACCTACCAAGATAT